>NC_142868.1:37096686-37249651 GCF_051225735.1 Oryctolagus cuniculus | reverse complement strand
ATTGGAATCCCCTGGTGTGTTTCTAACTCTACCGTTTGGGGCAAGTCAGCTTGAACATGTCCCCAGTTGCAAATCTCTTACCTTTCTTATTCCCACTCTTATATTTAACAGTGATCACTTTTCAGTTAAGTTTCAACATCTAAGAATAATTGTGTATTGATTACAGTATTCAACCAAAAGTAATAAGTAGAACAAACAAATATACTAAGTGGGATAACGTATTTAGTTGTTCATCAACAGTCAGGGCAAGGGCTGATCAAGTCACCGTTTCTCTTATTGTTCATTTCACTTTAACAGGTTTCCTTTTTGGTGCTCAGTTAGTTGTCACCAATCAGGGAGAACATATGATATTTGTCCCTTTGGTACTGGCTTATTTCACTCAGCATAATGTTTTCCAAATTCCTAACAGGGATCACTTTTCAGTTAAAATTTAAACACCTAAGAATAACTGTGTGTTAATTACAGAATTAAACCAAACAAAAAAAATACTAAAATGGATAAAGTATTACATTGTACATCAACCGTCAGGACAAGAGCTGATCAAGTCACTGTTTCTCATAGTGTCCATTTCACTTCAACAAGTTTCCCCTTTTGTGCTCAGTTAGTAGTCGCCGATCAGGGAGAACATATGATATTTGTCCCTTTGGGACTGGCTTAATTCGCTCAGCATGATGTTTTCCAAATTCCTCCATCTTATTGCAAATGACTGGGTTTCATTGTTTTTGACTGCTGTATAGTATTCTATAGAGTACATGTTCCATAATTTCTTTATCCAGTCTACTACTGATGGACATTTGGGTTGGTTCCAGGTCTTAGCTATTGTGAATTGAGGTGCAATAAACATGAATGTGCATACAGCATGTTTGTTTGCCAATTTAATTTCCTTTGGGTAAATTCCAAGGAGTCGGATGGCTGGGTTGAATGGTAGGGTTATATTCAGGTTTCTGAGGAATCTGCAAACTGACTTCCATAATGGCTTGACCTGTTTGCATTCCCACCAACAGTGGGTTAGTGTCCCTTTCTCCCCACATCCTCGCCAGCATCTGTTGTTGGTAGATTTCTGAATGTGAGCCATTCTAACTGGGGTGAGGTGAAACCTCATTGTGGTTTTGATTTGCATTTCCCTGATGGCTAGTATCTTGAACATTTTTTCATGTGTCTGTTGGCCATTTGGATTTCTTCTTTTGAAAAATGTCTATTGAGGTCCTTGGCCCATCTCTTAATTGGGTTGTTTGTTTTGATGTTGTGGAGTTTCTTGATCTCTTTGTAGATTCTGGTTATCAACCCTTTATCTGTTGCATAGTTTGCAAATATTTTTTCCCATTCTGTCAGTTGCCTCTTCACTCTCCTGACTGTTTCTTTTGCAGTACAGAAACTTCTCAATTTGATGCAATCCCAATAGTTAATTTTGGCTTTGACTGCCTGTGCTTCTGGAGTATTTTCCAAGAAGTCTTTGCCAGTACCTATATCTTGTAGGGTTTTTCCAATGCTTTCTAATAATTTGATGGTGTTGGGTCATAGATTTAAGGCTTTAATCCATGTTGAGTGAATTTTTGTGTAAGGTGTAAGGTAGGGGTCTTGCTTCATGATTCTTCACGTGGAAATCCAATTTTCCCAACACCATTTATTGAATAGACTGTCCTTACTCCAGGGATTGGTTTTGGATCCTTGATCAAATATAAGTTGGCTGTCGATGTTTGGATTGATTTCTGGTGTTTCAATTCTGTTCCATTGGTCTATCCATCTGTTTCTGTACCAGTACCATGCTGTTTTGCTAACAACTGCCCTTCAGTGTGTCTTGAAATCTGGTATTGTGATGCCTCCGGCTTTGTTTTTGTTGTACAAGATTGCTTTAGCTATTCGAGGTCTCCTTTGTCTCCATATGAATTTCAGCATCATTTTTTCCAGATCTGAGAAGAAGGTCTTCGGTATCTTGATTGGTATTGCATTGAATGCATAAATTGCTTTTGGGAAAATGGACATTTTGATGATATTGATTCTTCCAATCCATAAGCATGGAAGATTTTTCCATTTTTTGCTATCCTCTTCTATTTCTTTCTTTAAGGTTTTGTAATTTTCATTATATAGATCTTTAACATCCTTGGTTAAGTTTATTCCAAGGTATTTGATTGTTTTTGTAGCTACTGTGAATGGGATTGATCTTAGCAGTTCTTCCTCAGCCGTGGCATTGCCTGTGTATACAAAGGCTGTTGATTTTTGTGCATTGATTTTATATCCTGCTACTTTTCCAAACTCTTCTATGAGTTCCAATAGTCTCTTGCTAGAGTTCTTTGGGTCCCCTAAGTAAAGGATCATATCATCTGCAAAGAGGGATAGTTTGACTTCTTCCTTCCCAATGTGTATCCCTTTAATTTCTTTTTCTTGCTGATGGTTCTGGCTAAAACTTCCAGAACTGTATTGAATAGCAGTGGTGAGAGTGGGCATCCCTGTCTGGTACCAGATCTCAGTGGAAATGCTTCCAACTTTTCCCCATTCAATAGGATGTTGGCTGTTGGTTTTTCATAAATTGCTTTGATTTTATTGAGGAATGTTCCTTCCATACCCAGTTTGCTTAGAGTTTTCATCATGAAAGAGTGTTAAATTTTATCAAATGCTTTCTGTGCAACTATTGAGATAATCACATGGTTATTCTTCTGCAGTTTGTTAATGTGGTGTATCACATTGATTGATTTTCGAACATTGAACCATCCCTGCTCGCTTCGGCAGCACATATACTAAAACTGGAACAATACAGAGAAGATTAGCATGGCCCCTGCGCAAGGATGACATGCAAATTCGTGTGTAGTGTTTTCATCCAACCCTTTCTTTGGAACGATTTGATGGTCTACACTACCATCTCACCCGCCTCATTCCTAAGCATTTTACAGTTCCATTTCCCGAGTTCTTCAGCAAATTTTCAATATATTTCTAGCTTCTTGGATCAACCAAATATAGCTTCTCTTGTTTAGTTCCAAAATCCTGATGCTGATGTTTCTTTTCAACTAATCATCTGATTGTGTAATATTATTCTATGAAATCTATGATCTGTGAAAAATTTTCTAAATATCAAAATGACATGGCCCTGGACAAATTGTAATAGTCTCCCTTAAAGCCAATCATAAGATTGTTATTCATGGCTTTATTCAACTGTTTCTAATTTCATCTTGTATCATGGAAAATTAGGATTTGAATTGTTTTAAGCCACAACATATGTGTACTATAGAAATCAGAGCTCAAGTTAGAAATATTGTATTCTTGTTGTAAAGTCAGTTTGATGGAAGTAGAAGTACGTTAACAATCCTAATGTGCATGCCCATGTCTGGATGGGCTACAGAGAGACAAACCAGGCCTAATAACAGCTCAGGGTTTCTAAAAATTGATTTTATTTATTTAAAAGTTGGAGAGATAGAAAAGAGGTTGAGAAAGACAGAGAAATGATCTCCTACCCACTGGTTCACACCTCAAAATGGCCAGGCTGAAGCCTAGAGCTGGAAACTCACTCTGGGCCTCCCATGTGGGTTGTAGAGACCCAATGACTGGAACAGTCATCTGTAGCTCCCTAGGGAATACATCAGCGGAAAACTGGACTTGGCATCAGAGTGGATCCTCAAGCCCCTGCACTCCAGCATAGGATGCAGGGATTCTAAGTGATGTCAACTGCTAGGCCAAAGGTCCTCCCACTGCTGAAATTTAAACAAGGATCAGGTTACATGTGTATAGTCTGACAATCTATTAACAAGCTTAGATCAGAGCTAGTGAGACAAATAATATTTAGTAGGGCAAATATCAGAAAGGATTTTTGTAAATCCATGCCATTTTGTCACTTACTGAAAGTCGGTAGTTAACATTTTCATTTGAGAGATGATTCATATCTTCAATGTCAACTTTAAAATAGTGCTACTCTGCTTTAATATGCCAGGCTCTTTGGGAAGTTCTGACTGTAATGAATGAGAGCTGCATTCTACCAGCAGTGATCCTAAGGCAGACCTAATTTGAGTAGTCATTACATTAACCTAAATCCTAATTCAAAGAGCATTTCCTAATTCTAGTATGCTGAAATGAGACCGCCAGATGTAGGTTTATCTTATTTGGACTCTCTGATGTTCTGGAACTTTATCATGTTTTTATTCAATTATAGGCTAAAAAGAGTAATTAAAAAATAAAAAAAACTTCCTTTAGTTTTTAGAACATGGAAAACAAATAACCAGGTAAGTTTAAACAATTTAAAGAGATGGAAATTGTAGTACTGGTGCAGCAACAAAAACAACAAACATATTCATCCATTTGTATTTTAAATTAGTCTAACACAGATTTGAAATCAGGCTGAACTATCTCAGTTACTTTCTGGCTGTTAAGACTTACAGAAAAATAACTGACTCTCTCTGGATTTCAGGGTCTTTTAGCTGCTAATGAATATTATTTATGACAGCTCGTAGTGGAGTTAAAGATAGTAGATGAAATAATGAAAGAATCAAAGCTCAAACAGAAGCCACAGATAGGCAGATAATATCTAGGGAGGAAGGTTATATTCCTTTCCTTTCTCTTTTGCCTTCACTTCTTTCCTCCTTTCAATCCCCATTCTCTTTTTTCAAGAGATCTTCCTAGTTCAGGTCAACACTTATTAGGATTACTTTTTGAGGAATTCCATGAGAATTAAAATACTTAATCCTTTCTTTGAAATAACAAGAGCTTTGCTGGTAAAATGCATAGTTGTATGCAAGCAAGCCCCTGCAAATACAAAGTAATACATAGGAGGTGTTCTTGAAGTCACTTTTTTGACATTTCCATTAATATTATTTAGCTTTTTGGTTTTTGTTATTTATTTTATTTCATGATACAAAGCAGTAGTAGTTGTTGAAGGCTGAAAAGTATTGAGCAGGGAAACTTAAAATTGAGACATTCTATTAACATTTGTTTTCATATTTTATGTACTGGTGAACTGAGAAAACTTGACATTATTTGACTTCTGGGTAAGTATGTGACTCTACATTTCCCAGATGCAGAACTTAAAATCCAATGGTCTGATTCTATAACACCTTTGTTTTCCAGAGTCCTCCTACACTAAAATATCTTCCAATTTGTGAAGCGTGTCTGTAGACTGCAGGCGTTAGTTTTCACCTTTTCATCTATGTGTGGACATCTATCTGCTAACTATAAGATTCCACACTATTTTTTCCTTCAGTGACACTTAACTGTCTACGTAAAACACAGAGAGTATGTTCTCTTTTTTATAAAGTGAGAGAGGTAGAGAAGGAAGGAAGGAAGGAAGGAAGGAGAGAGAGAGAAAGAGAGAGAGAGAGAGAGAGAGAGAATCTCCCATTTGCTAGTTCATCTCCAAATGTTTGCCCCAGCTAGAGCTGGGACAGCCTACCATCAGGATTCAGGAAAACCACCCAGGTTTTCTAAATGAGTAATGGGTCCTCAACTACTTGATCTATCATGTGCTGCTTTCCAGGAACATTGGCTGAGAGCTGGATAAGAAGCAGAGTAGCTGAGACTCAGTTCAGCACTTGGATAGTAGATTCCTGTGTCCCAAGGGGCAGCTTAACATGCTGGCTACAATACCTGCCCTGGGGTTGTGTAATCTGAATGTGCAACCAATTTTTTTTGACAGGCAGAGTTAGACAGAGAGAGAGAGAGAAACAGAAAGAAAGGTCTTCCTTTTCCGTTGGTTCACTCCCCAAATGGCTGCCACGGCCGGCATGCTGCACTGATCTGAAGCCAGGAGCCAGGTGCCTCCTCCTGGTCTCCCATGCGGGTGCAGGGCCCAAGCACTTGGTCCATCCTCCACTGCACTCCCAGGCCACAGCAGAGAGCTGGACTGGAAGAGGAGCAACTGGTACAGAATCTGGTGCCCCAACCGGGACTAGAACCCGGGGTGCCGGTGCTGCAGGCGGAGGATTAACCTAGTGAGCCGCAACGCCGACCTGAATGTGCAACTTATGTCTGGTTCCAAAGGCATTATAGTACCTCCAAAATCGTCCATCTTCCCACATTGCTGTAGGATTTCATTGTTAAGCAGATCTTATCTCCATAGAAATATAGACACTTTGTTAATCAAAACACATCAATTTTTTGAAGGAGTGCCTTGTATCCTATCTTGTATCCTACTATTTATTTTCTTTTTTTAAAAGATTTATTTTATTTATCTGAAAGAGTTACACAGAGAGAGGAGAGGCAGAGAGAGAGAGAGGTCTCCTTCCAGTGGTTCACACCCAGATGGCTACAATGGCCGGAGCTGCACTGATCCAAAGCCAGGAGCCAGGAGCTTCTTCCAGGTCTCTCATATGGGTGCAGGGGCCCAGTGACTTGGGCCATCTTGTACTGCTTTCTCGGGCCACAAAAGAGAGCTGGGTTGGAAGAGGAGCAGAAAGGACACAAGCCGGCACCTATATGGGATGCCGGCGCTTCATGCCAGGGCGTTAACCCACTGTGCCACAGCGCCGGCCCCCTACTATTTATTTTCTATCCATAATGCTACTAACTTAGTTCAAACTATATGAACTTCCCTATCCGAAGTTACAAGATCTTCCTTTTTCTTCTCACTTCATCAAGTCCCTAAGCGTTGACTCCTTTCTTCAGTGACCAGAGAAACTGAATAGTCAAGGATTAGTTCATGTAAAGTACTAGTATGATTTGGCAGACATTATTCTCCAAGTAATAGTGGACATTAAAAAGAGGCAGATTATTGATTCAATAAACGAAAGCTAGGATCAAAATTTTGTCACAATTGCTTCAGCATAAAATAAGAAATGAGCAAGTTAATATATTATCCCTCTTGGTATTTTTTTGTTTGTTCTACTTATTACTTTTGGTTGAATACTGTAATCAATACACAATTATTCTTAAGTGTTGAAACTTAACTGAAAAGTGATCGCTGTTAAATTTAAGAGTGGGAATAAGAGAGGGAAGAGATGTGCAATTCAGGACATACTCAAGCTGACTTACCTCAAACGGTAGAGTTAGAAACATACCAGGGATTCCAATTCAATCCCATCAAGGTGGCATGTACCAATGCCATCTCACTAGTCCCAGTGATCAATTTCTGTTCACAATTGATCATAATGATAGGACTAAGAACCAAAGGGATCACATAAACAAGACTAGTGTCTGCAAATACTAGCTGATAGAATCAAAAAGGGAGAGAATGATCCAACATGGGAAGTGAGATACACAGCGGACCCATAGAATGGCAGATGTCCTAAACAGCACTCTGGCCTCAGAATCAGCCCTTAAGGCATGCGGATCAAGCTGAAAAGCCCATGAGAGTATTTCAGGCATGGAAATCCAAGACACTCTGGGAAAAAAAAAAAAAAAAAAAAAAAAACAACCTAAATGAAAGATCTCCAAGAGTGAGATCCCTGTGGAAAGAATGGGTCGGCAAAGAAGGAGGTACCTTTCTCTGAAGGGAGGAGAGAACTTCCACTTTGACCATGGCCTTGTCTAAATATGATCAGAGTCAGTGAACTCAGGGGGCTTTTATAGCCTTGGCAGCTCATGACAAGAGCCTAGGGTGATTACTGATGCCATAAACAAGAGTGTCAATTTGTTAAGTCAACAACAGGAGTCACTGTGCACTTACTCCTCATGTAGGATCTCTGTCCTTAGTGTGCTGTACATTGAGATTTGAGATTTAATGCTATAACTAGTACTCAAACAGTATTTTTCACTTTATGTTTCTGTGTGGGAGCAAACTGTTGAAATCTTTACTTAATGTATACTAAACTGATCTTCTGTATATAAAGATAATTGAAAATGAATCTTGATGTGAATGGAACGGGAGAGGGAGTGGGAAAGGGGAGGGTTGTGGGTGGGAGGGACGTTATGGGGGGGAAGCCATTGTAATCCAAAAGCTGTACTTTGGAAATTTATATTCATTAAATAAAAGTTAAAAAAATGCAGAAAAAAAGAAATGTTAAGGAAAATATTAGAAGATGTAGATATGTACTAAACAAAAACGTAGGAAGAGAATGAGGTGGAGCATCCTTAAAATATCCATGCCTGATGTACCAATGCCATCTCACTAGTCCAAGTGATCAATTCCAGTTCACAATTGATCATAATGATAGGACCAAGAGTCAAAGGGATCACATAAACAAGACTAGTGTCTGCTAATACTAACTGACAGAATTAAAAAGGAGAGAACAATCCAATATGGGAAGCAGGATACACTGCAGACTCATAGAATGGCAGATGTCCTAAACAGCACTCTGGCCTCAGAATCAGCACTTAAGGCATTTGGAACTGGCTGAAGACCCCATGAGAGTATTGGAAAACCAAGACACTCTGACGACAAAAATAAAATAAAATAAAATAAAATAAAATAAAATAAAACAACAACAACAACAACAACAACTAAAAAGTTAAATGAAAGATCTCTGTGAGTGAGATCCCAGTGGAAAGAACAGACCATCAAAGAAGGAGGCACCTTTCTCTGGAAGGAGGAGAGAACTTCCACTTTGACTATGACCTTGTCTAAATAAGATCAGAGTCAGTGAACTCAAAATGCTTCCATAGCCTTGGCAACTCGTGACTAGAGCCTAGGGTGATTACTGACGCCATAAACAAGAGTGTCAATTTGTTAAGTCAACAACAGGAGTCACTGTGTATTTACTCCTCATGTAGGATCTCTGTCTTTAACGTGTTGTTCAATGTGAATTAATGCTATAACTAGTACGCAAACAGTATTTTACACTTTGTGTTTTTGTGTGGGTGCAAACTGTTGAAATCTTTACTTAATATATTCTAAATTGATCTTCTGTATATAAAGAGAATTGAAAGTTAATCTAGATGTGAATGGAATGGGAGAGGAAGCGGGAGACGGGAGGGTTGCAGGTGGGAGGGAAGTTATGGGGAGGGGAAGCCATTGTAATCCATAAGTTGTACTTTGGAAATTTATATTTATTAAATAAAAGTTAAAAAAAAAAGATCCATGCCTTTCTGAGTGGATTTTGGCTTTGCTCTAGAAATAAGGAATTCAAGAGAAGAGTCAAGCTTGATGCAAAGTGTTGTGCTTATTACAAACCAGGCTGAGAGTTAGTTATCTAGGAAAAGATATATTAAAGCATCTGAAAGAAAATTTGACTTATCTTTCTAGAGCTCAGGTATCAGTTTTATAGTGTAAATATGATGCATGACGTGTAGATTAAAAATGGTAATTAAGTGGTAATGTGAGATGTGAAGACATTTGGTTTATTTTCAAAGTAAGATGTTCAGCTGAAAATTTCTAACAGTTATCTAGCATAACAGCTTCCAGATGTATGGAAAATCACAAGGAGCTAGCTAACATAGCATCCAGGTTACAAACCACAAAGTATATGCATCTGGGAGTTCCTGAACTCAACAGTGTGTTAAGGAGATATAACATAAGAGGTAGTTAACTTAGCAAAAGTAAAACAAATGGATAATACGTGACATTTGGGAAGACTGTAACCCTATAGTACTCAGCCAATGAGGAGCTGGGGGAGGGACCTGCATGCTTAGGAATAAATAGATTCCTACAAACCACCCTGGGTGTGCTGCCTTCCAGACAACCAATCTGTAAGACCATTAATAAAGTCTTGATTTGACTTCACTTCCTGGGTCTGTGTCCATCCGGTGAGTGGACAGATGAGGATATTTCCCTCATTAGCTAATATACAGAGTATAAAAATTTTTAAAGTGGTCATTAAGACATGAGAGAAAACCAGTGGGCTCAGTAAGAGCATGTTGAGTAAAAACCCACTGTGAGGTCAACGTGGAAAACACCAACAATTGTAGTTTGTACACAAGCCAAGAGCTAATGAAGAAGAATGAGAAGGAAGAGTTAGAGTGCTAATTAGAAGAATAAAGAGAAGATCTCAGAAGGCAATGGGATAAGATATTCAAGAAGGAATTGCCAACAATGAAAAGTTAGCATTCATTGAAAATTGCAGTAAGAAAATCATTAAAAATAATAAGAAAATTTTCTTGGTATTTGATCCAAATATCAAGTAGAGGGTTGAACTTTGGAAAAGGAAACGCAGAATCTCCCCTGTGTGCAGAATAAAGTCAAGGTACATATAGACACAGATACGTATCGATCTGGGAGTAGACAGCTGATGGTGTTTTACAGGATTAATTTTCCTTTATGAATTAGGGGCAAAGTCTACTGTTAACAGGGATTAAAGTGATTTGAGAGGGTGTACAAGTCCTGGAATAAATATGAGAATAGATTGAAAATTCAAAGCAAGATTTCTCAAAATTCCGTGGACTCTTGAAGCTCCTTCACTGTTATTACTCATCCTGTCCTTTTATGAACCTATACTACACATACTACATACATACTTTCTCTCCACAAGGTCAGCTTGCAGTATTATCTTGTCTAAAATCTCCACAGAGATTGTTTCATTTTTTTGCTCACTCAGTATTGTATAATATAACTTAACTTTAAAATTTCTGCTTATTTGTCTGTACTAATAGCCCCATTTACTGAGGATCTCTGAACTGTCTGGAATTACTCTAAAAATTTATATCTCAAAACAATAAAATGAAGCACTGTCTATAGTTTAATGTTTTACAAACAAGCAAATAGGGCAAAAAGAATTGACTAACACGGGTAAGAGGGATCACAAAGTAGTCATTCAGCCTAGCAGTTAAGACATCTGCATTCCACTTCAGAGTGGTTGGTTTCAATTCCTGGCTCTAACTTCTGACTTCAGCTTCCCATCATTATATTTTTTAAATATTTGGTTCTTTTTGAAAGGCAGAGTTTAGAGAGAGAGAGGAAGAGACAGAGAGATCTGCTATGTGCTGGCTCACTCTCCAAAGGGCCACAACAGCTGGAGCTGGGACATTCCAGAGCCAGGATCCTGGAGTTTCTTACAGGTGTCCCAGTTGGGTATAGGGACTTAAGCACTAGGGCCAAATTCTCCTGCTTTCCCAGGCACATTAGCAGGGAGCTGGACTGGAAGTGAAGCAGCCAAACACAATAATGGTGTTGCAGGTATGGCTTTACCCACTATGCCACAAAGCTGGCCACCTACCAGTGTTGGCCATGGGAGGCAGTAGTGGTGGCACAAGTAATTATATTCCTTCCTCTGACATGAAAAACCTGAATTGTGTTCCCAGCTCCCAAACTGGCCCTAGGCCAGCATAGCCAATGTGGGCATTTGGAGAGTGATGGGAACTCTCTCTCTCTCTCTCTCTCTCTCTCTCTCTCTTTCTGTTTATCCCTCTGCTTCTTAAATAAATAAATTTGAAAAGGTTAAACAAAATAGGGGTTGAACAAATAATAACTCTCCATAAGCTATGCTTCCAAGCATTTCAATGTAATGTTCTAATCCTTTTGTAATCTTTAAATTTATTAAATAGGGTGGAATGATCCTCACTTTAAATTATATTCCTTTGTCATGCCTGTTTTATTGCAGGTACACAATAATAAATGTTGATGGAAAGAAAAAATTAATAGATGGGAGAATACAATTGTTAACATTAAGACTTAAGCTTGGGATAGATGGACAAGGTCACCAGATGCACAGGCAGAAATGAGGACAATAGTCCAGCCATTTGGTCAATAAGAAGATTTTGGCCACTGGCAATCTTAGTTTTATGACTATTAATTAGACTTTTTGACACTTAATAAATGATGCATTTAGCAAATCATATACAAATGGTAGTAATTTCATAAATGAATAAATTTGGCTTTGATAAGTTAAATTGGTTAATTTGCCTCATCTTTAACTACAACTTAAAATCCAAACCAAAAACATATTATGAGTGTTTCAAGGCTAGCCACAGATGTAAAGCTGAGGAATCTTCAAAATTTCATTGAAAATATGTATTATGAAAAAATTAAGCATAGAATTCAGATTATTTTTACACAAAAACAAACATCATTTTGAAAGATTGGTATTTTAAAGTGAGAACGACAAAGAGAGAAAGGGAGAGAGAAGGAGAGACAGACAGATCTTGCCTCTAATGGCCAAGTGACCATTATAATAATAATAATAATATAATAATAATCCCCAAATGGCCAGGATGAAGCCAAAAGTCAGGAACTCTACACTTGTGGAAGTCCACTAATGGGTGGCATGGGCCCAAGTACCTGGGGCATCTTCTACTGCCTTCCCAGGCACATTAGCAGGAAACAGAATCAAAAATGGAGTAGCTGGGACTTGATTGAACATGGGATGCCACCATCAAAGGTGATGCCTTAACCCATGCCAGCTCCCAAATTTATCTTTGATTCCATTTTCCCATGAACTTTTTGAAATATCCCTGTATAATAAAATACATTTCATACATTATATCTACACTGTATTTTAAACTACTATTCATCTCTTTTTAATGGCCATTGTTAATGGTATCTCCTCATTTGAATAGTTTAAGGAAAGAGCATTTTTCTAAACTGTAGTTTTTTCTAAACAAGAATATTTATTCTCTTGGTACCTCGAAAGCTTCTAAGGAACAGTTTTAAGTGACAATGGGAAATAATGTTTACTTTTGAGCAGCCACAGCAATAAAAAACAGTTGACAGTATTTTAAGTAAACTGTACATGTGAGTCAGGATGTACGAGAGCTTTTCAGCACTAAAATATGTTAAGACATAGAGTGAAATTATCTAAACAGAAAAATTAAAAGGTTATGATCTCATTCCTACTTTTAATATCTAGTGCTGACATGCTTACACCCACAATTGGGTGAAATTGCCTTGGTTGGCAATTACCATGTCTGCGTCTGAGACTATAAAAAGATCAAATTAGTAATAGAGCGAACTTATGAACCTCAAAAGTTACAGTAATAATTGAAGTGTTGCAGTAGATTTTGTTACTCTAAATAGTGGGAATTGTCATCTTTTAATTCAAGTATACACAGTAAACTTTTTAGTCAGCTGGATTATTTTAGAGCTACTATGTGTTTCTGTATTCAAACAATGTGAATGATTATCCTCAATTATCATGCAATAATGTAATTTTCACATATTTTGGTGGTTTTTCTATGCCAGTAATATTTCCACAGCTTCCTAAGATTCTGTATAATAAATAATTTCTTTAACCATTGCCCTTTTGATAGATTATTTTTTAAGAGAAAATCCTGTTAAGAATAGAATATAATATAATGATAATACCCCTAAAGGGAGGGAGGGGGCGGGGGAAGGAGAGAGAGAGAGGGAGAGAGAAAAAGAGTGAGAGGGAGAGAGAAAAAGAGTGAGAGAGAGAGAATGACATGACTTTGTGTTGATAATCCAAACATTTCATCCCACTGATACAGTGTAAAGGAATCTCTGTTCAGAGTATGTGTTATTCTTCTAAATCAGAGCTATCCAACATAAAAATTCAATTCATTTTGTAGACTATCATTCTCTCAGAATAGATACTTATGATCACATGTCACCTTTCATCTTGTTACTAGCAAATGATTTTAAATCATGTTGAGATCAACAGTGAAACCATTTACAAAGGAGAGTTATTATGCAGTTTCATTTCAGTGTGTTTGATTCTACTGCACTAGCCATTTATTTAAAATAGATCAGACATAATAATATGAGTGAATCCTGAAATTAAGTAACTATGATCTAAAGTGGACAAGAGGTGACTTAAATTGTGTAGGTTTTAAGACATTGATTTGGTTAAAGTGCTGCTGTGTGATTTTAAAGAATTGGAACATAATTCTCTTACATTAGCAAGAGTCTTTAATGAAGTAGAGTGACAAACAACACCTAACTCCCTGTTCCTATAAAGTTGGTGGCTCCTCTTCTCCCATTCAACAGAGGGAATCTGACTACCACTGTAGTGTGGCAAAACCCAAGTTGAATGTGGTCTATCCCAGCTTCACGTTTGTCTTCTGGTTGTTTCATTTTTGTCTTCTGGTTGCTTCATTTTTGTCCTTTGATATTAATTAAGATGATATTTTATCACTTTGTAGTATAAGATCTAGGGATCCACTTTCGCTTTGAAATGAAGATATATTAAGCTAGAATGAAAGACATGACAGAACTCTCTACAGGGTTCAGACTAATGAGAATTTTATTTTGGAGATTGCAATTGAAGGCTATGCTGATTGTGAACTATCACATTACCTTGTTTTGTCGGTCAGACTCCTGTGTGTATTTCACTCAGTGTTGACACTGGAAATTGTAGCTCAGGAATAGCAGAACAGAATTTTTCCCGAGTTCCCTGGCTAAGAACTATGTAACCTACAATCATTCTCTACAACCACTCCAACATTAAAGTTTTAGAAGTATGGCAAAGTGGCCCAGATATTCATAAGTTTGTGCCTTTTACATTGTGTCATGATAAATATACACATTTGGAACTATTATTCAAGGAGATTGTTCACTTTTTTCTTACTCCTGGACATCTATGTGATGTCAAGTATAACACAGGTCTTTTTCTTGATTTTATTCTAATTTATAATTGCTATTCTAGTTAGCCCCTTCCGCATTACTCCTAGTTTAGAAAATAATGTGTTGAGGCCGGTGCCGCGGCTCACTAGGCTAATCCTCCACCTTGCGGCACCGGCACACCGGGTTCTAGTCCCGGTTGGGGCGCCGGATTCTGTCCCGGTTGCCCCTCTTCCAGGCCAGCTCTCTGCTGTGGCCAGGGAAGTGCAGTGGAGGATGGCCCAAGTCCTTGGGCCCTGCACCCCATGGGAGACCAGGATAAGTACCTGGCTCCTGCCATCGGATCAGCGCGGTGCGCCGGCCACAGCGCACTGGCTGCAGCAGCCATTGGAGGGTGAACCAACGGCAAAGGAAGACCTTTCTCTCTGTCTCTCTAACTGTCCACTCTGCCTGTCAAAAAAAAAAAAAAAAAAAAAGAAAAGAATGTGTTGAACATAAAAAAATATGTTCTTTTTACCAGTAACATTTCACATTTCTAGATTTTGATTTTATCTTTAAATTTACTTATGACAAAATAATTGTATTACTAGAATAATATAATTAACTCTTTTGAAGTACAGATTTTGACAAAGGGTTATATAATTATCCTCACAATTACAATAGAAAATCATTGTTTCCCATAAAAATTCCATTGTTTTGCTCATTTGTATTCAGGCCCCTATCTTTGGCAATTTTTTGATTATTCCATGTCTCTATAGGTTTGGCATTACAAAAATTCCATGTATATGGAAGATACATTACATAAGTTTTCAGTGTTTCACTTAGAAAAACACGTATGAGATACATCTATATCACTAAGTGTGTTGTTAATTTGTACATTTTTCTTGATAAATAGCTTGCCATTGTATCATTGTTTAAAAGATAGATTCAATAGGCTTTTGATCTCTAGGTAAAAACACACAAATTACAAATATATAATACTTCTTAAATGGCTGTATTTTAAGGACCATGATAGCCTTGTGTTCTATAGCACTTCAATAGTCCTAAGGTCAGAAGGGCTAAGATAATTAAGAGTTTTCACTAAGATGATAGGACTTCCACTAACCCTGGAACCATAAGAAGATAAATAGATTATGGGAAATGAGTGGACTTTCTTAGCACATGGATACATCAGCAAAGTGATGACATGACAAACATCATAAGGTGTTTTCGCAACTGATATTCACTGGTATGGCAAGGTGAATTTCAAGTACCATTCAGGAATGAGAATTTATTGTGTCTAATAAACCAGTAATCATGCTCTGTTTTACAGATAAGAACATATCAAGTTTACCCAGTTAGGACAGATATCTTCACTCAGTTCATACAAGTCAGAATTTTTTTTTTTTTTCACTATAGGAGCTGCTTACCCTTTGCCTCTGCCACTTAGGAAACTGATTTGAGCCTAAATAAATATTGACCTTATAATCTTAGTAAGTGAAGAGTCTCTGATCTTCTTAGGTCCTATTTTAATTATCTCAAGCATAGGTATCCATTAATACATGAAGTGAATAAGTCCAGCGGCCACCATGAACAGAGAATCCTGTTAAGAACAGAAAACTGAATGAGGGTAGTTATGAAATTAAGGGTAAGGAATAAGGTCCCAGACATACTGAGACTTTGTTACAGGCCGCGGTAATGAAAATGGTTTCATTACAAAGAAGTTAAGTTGTTGATACAGTTTGATTAGTGTCTTCCAATACAACCGGAAGCAAATTAAAGAGTTCAGGTAATAACATGGGAAAAAGACCATGGAAAAAACATAAATTAAAAACAAACACATTTTGGGTTAACTTGGGACTTCCTTCCATTTTTAAGACAAGGATATCTTACTTCTTCCTGAATCTCAGTTGATTCATTATAAAACCAGAATAGCCTAATTACAAAATTATAAAGCATTTAACATGGGAAGAATTGATGAACTAGGATCAGATAGGGGTAAAATTAATGTGTACCTGAGGAATTAAAATGTAATAGTCTGTTAAAATATCCATAAAAGGGTTGTTGGTTCAAAGAAATGGCATTACTGGAGAGGTTAGCACATTTATTTTAACACAATTTTGTTGAAATAATTTAGGAAAGAAGCTTAAAATAACCTAAAGTGTGGAGATTAGTGTCTGTGTTAGGATATTGAGCACAGGTATAGAAATGGAAAGACTTGCTTGAGGAATATTTCAAAGGCCAGAAAAAAATAACTGATGCTCTAATTCAATAGAATAAAAAATATACTGGCTTAGCTGTAGCTAAAACTGACATTCTAAATGCCTATTATATGAGAAAATAACAGTTCAGTTCACAGTTCAGCAAAAAATTAAGATTGAGTTAGACTTGGTAGAAAGTTTGTAAATCCTTGCTTTTCCATCTGGTTTGTTGTTCAGAGCTCAGTTAAAGACCTTGCTAAACATATGATGCTTTGCTGCACAGCTGAGAGCTATAGAATAGAATAATATATAAAAGTGAAATATTAGATTTGTGTTTTATAGAACTGTGCAGTAGAAATGCATGGAAGTTGAGGTGAGATTGTGAGTGAAATAAATCAGACAGCAGGAATTTGAAAGGAAAATGAACCTAAAAATAGTTGGTGTTGTCATGTTCCTGCACACACAAAAAAGCAGTGCCTGAGAGTGTTACCTTTTCTCCAACTGGGAATTGTGTTTAAAATGATGATGAAAACTGAGGAGTCAAAAAATAGCTACTATATGTTGTGGAACAAAACCATTGGTTCTGGAAAACAGTGAGTTGAGAGAATGGCTGAATTCTCTAGAAAAATAATTGTCTGAATCATATTGAGTTGGTCCTGTTTACTAGGTTCTAGTTAAATTTCTCCTCATCTAGAAATAGTTCTAATGTGGAACTAGAATGCGTTTGAATATTGAGTGCATTCCCGCTTTAAAGAATTGCAGATGTGTGCCTTCAGATAACCCTGTTTGGTTTCTATGATGCTTCCTTCCTTCTATAAAGGCAGGGCTGTGGTAGGGGGAGGAGGGGTAGATAATAATCCTAAAGTGATTTACAGGTTTGTTTTTTAGCAGCAACTAATAAAACACAGGCTCTAAGACATTTGGAAGATATAAAATTTGTGGCTAATGCATAATTATTTGTGCTGAAGATTCTGTACTGCAAAGATAACTTGAGTGTTCCAGGTGTTCATAACTGAACAAGGCTAATGACATCGCAGCAGCTATAATTCATTTAAACGAATAAAGATCTCAGTTTTGCAAGGCTGCGTAGGAATGTAGCAAACATTATAGGACTTTATTCATTATTAACATATGCAGAGTAAATAGCCTGGGCCTCAAGCTAAGAATGCTATGGTGCTTTAAAATAGATTGCAAATTTGTTATTTAGCTTTTGTTAGACTATCAGGAGAATCACACTATGACTTATGCTAAAGAACTTTTCATTGTAATTTTTCACCAGTATCTGTGAAAGTCAAATTGTCAAACCAAGTATAAACAAGATAACTCAGTCACAATATGTTGCACCGCCCCTATTTCTTCTTTTTTTCAGATTTTTATGTTTGCTTTATTGATACAACCTCTACAATGTCTGTACTAACACAGTTCCTAGGCTAATCCTGAAATGTAGCTGGTTTTCTATCAGGCAGGCATAAATCAGGTCAGGCTCTCACTTTACAGCCTATGTGGTTGCTTTATTTAATATATAAGTTCCTCCTTTAACAGAGAATCCATTTTTGAAAATTAATCTTTAGTGAGCATTTATTTCATTATGAAAACTGTTCCATAATCTTTTTTAATGTCAAATATAAAAATTGAGTTAATCATAAGCCACAGTACCTAGTTGTCATTGATTGCTGTAAGGCTCCTTATAAGTTTAATTTCTTAATTATTTTGCTTATCCTTTTCATTCTCTCAAATGGTTTCCCAGCAATTAGGGGAGAATGATTGGTGCTACATGCTTCAAGTAGGAAAGAGTACATGAAGTACAAAAGTCTTTGTAGAGCATTTCTTTGTACTTCTGTGTCTTGGATCATCATTAGTGAAAACTACAAGACAGACAGGGAAGACTCAATGGTACAGTTCCTTCAGAAACAAAATTTCAGGTCATCATACCTTCCAAGAAACTGTAGTCATCTGTGGTGACAGGAATTATGAAATATGTAGTAGGGAATGGTGTTTATCAATACCAGCTGTAACTGATGAGTAGCAGTAAGAAGGACTACCAGGTGTAGCTATTTGTGTTTGTGTGCCTGTGTATACATCGTGTGTGCACATATTTATAAATGAGATATTTGTGCAGGTATATATGCCAATTGTTATTATTTCTACATTTTTACTCAATTTTTCTATTATTAAACAGAAGATACAGTAGTTTTTAACCTTATATTTCAGTTTGTAACTTAGAAGATACCACAGTTAAAGGGTACCACATGGGAAGTGTGACTCTGAAGAATGAACGCCCTCTGAGTCTGTTGAGGGAGTATGCTAGGGTGTTTTGGGTTCTATATGAGTCTTAGCATCCTGTGAGGTAGAAACCAGATATTGCTATTGTGTTACTTGGTAGATAATTGGTTAAAATAACGTGTTTGGATATTAAGTTGACAAAGTATTGATTGTGGTGGTCTATTATGACATTATTATGCTGAAAAATACATTTCCAAAAGACCCTATCTTGTATGTTTCTGAATTAGCTGTGAGCAGAAAGAGAAACTTTTATAGGGTTTGGAATGCACAACAAAAGCAGTGGCCAAACGCTTACGGGGTTCAGATGCTGTGAATATCAGATTCAGAGCTGTATGATGATTTCCTGTCTTTCATTGCTATGTGCTGCTACATGGCTCACACATTTTTCTAAATGCCTGCCCTGCTGAGCATCAGTGATCCTAGGCTCACTTTTACATACTTTGCTATGAATCCACAGGACAGTTGCTACAAAGAATCAAAAATATTCAGATAGTTTTCCATGCCTTCTTTACTTGTATTCCACTTCAACAATTAAGTTTGGATTCTTCTACTAACAGGTTGGTGATATTCTGCCAAGATTTTTGCTAAAGAAATCTAGGTTCATTTATCCAACTGTCTGCTATCCACTTTTGATTGTTGTTTATTATAATTACAAGCTCAAAATGGACAATGCTCAATGGTTGATTATACCACATAAAGCATGACCTCTTCCATGATCTTCAACATGTCTCTAAATGGCAGCTTTATCTTTCTATTGGATTGGTGATGCCTTTGACTCCCTCATCTCAGAGACTATAGATAATTCATCACAAATCCTGTAGCTCATTCTTTCAACCATTAAACCTTAACTCGCTGACTTAAATGAGTATTATTTTTTTTTGGTCTTCTTCATTTTATTCATACTCCGAGTTTTACAAAAGTCTATCACATCAGATTTAAACATCTGCAAAAAATGTTAATGATAAAAAGTCAATTACTATAACATTTTATGTGCAAGGATAGGAGCCCAAGAGTTGCAAATGTGCATTTTCTTTTTCTTTTTTTTAAACTTATTTAATGAATATAAATTTCCAAAGTACAGCTTATGGATTACAATGGCTTCCCCACCCATACCATCCCTCCCATCCGCAACCCTCCCCTTTCCCACTCCCTCTCCCCTTCCATTCACATCAAGATTCATTTTTGATTCTCTTTATATACAGAAGATCAGTTTAGCATACATTAAGTAAAGATTTCAACAGTTTGCTCCCACACAGAAACATAAAGTGAAAAATAATAGATGATTTTTTAAATGATGATGAAATCAGATCAGACCTATTGTCATGTTTAATCCCAGTGAGAGTCAAGTTGGGAATTGAAATTTTTTTTTTTTTTTACAGAAGATCAGTTTAGTATACATTAAGTAAAGATTTCAACAGTTTGCACCGACATAGAAACACAAAGTGAAAAACACTGTTTGAGTACTCGTTATAGCATTAAATCTCAATGTACAGCACACTAAGGACAAAGATCCTACGTGAGGATTAAGTGCACAGTGACTCCTGTTGTTGACTTAACAAATTGACACTCTTGTTTATGGCATCAGTAATCACCCTAGGCTCTTGTCATGAGCTGCAAAAGCTATGGAAACCTCCTGAGTTCACTGACTCTGATCATATTTAGACAAGGCCATGGTCAAAGTGGAAGTTCTCTCCTCCTTCAGAGAAAGGTACCTCCTTCTTTGCCGATCCGTTCTTTCCACTGGGATCTCACTCACAGAGATCTTTCATTTAGGTTTTTTTTTTCCCCCAGAGTGTCTTGGCTTTCCATGCCTGAAATACTCTCATGGGCATTTCAGCCAGATCCACATGCCTTAAGGGCTGATTATGAGGCCAGAGTGCTGTTTAGGACATTTGCCATTCTATGGGTCTGCTGTGTATCTCACTTCCCATGTTGGATCGTTCTCTCCCTTTTTAATTCTATCAGCTAGTATTTGCAGACACTAGTCTTGTTTATGTGATCCCTTTGGTTCTTAGTCCTATCATTAGGATCAATTGTGAACAGAAATTGATCACTGGGACTAGGGAGATGGCATTGGTCCATGCCACCTTGATGGGATTGAATTCGAATCCCCTGGTATGTTTCTAACTCTACCGTTTGAGGTAAGTCAGCTTGAGCATGTCCCTAATTGCACATCTCTTCCCTCTCTTATTCCCACTCTTATATTTAACAGCAATCACTTTTCAGTTAAGTTTCAGCACTTAAGAAGAATTGTGTATTGATTACAGTATTCAACCAAAAGTATTAACTGAGCACCAAAGGGGAAACTTGTTGAAGTGAAATGGACACTATGAGAAACAGTGACTTGATCAGCTCTTGTCCTGATGGTTGATGTACAATGTAATACTTTATCCATTTTAGTATTTTTTTTTGTTCTAGTGCCATTGGTTGAACTCTGAAATTAACACACAATTATTCTTAGGTGTTTAAATTTTAACTGAAAAGTGATCCCTGTTAGGAATTTGGAAAACATTATGTTGAGTGAAATAAGCCAATCCCAAAGGGACAAATACCACTTGTTCTCCTTGATAGGTGGCAACTAACTGAGCACCAAAAAGGAAACCTGTTAAAGTAAAATGAACACTATGAGAAACGGTGACTTGATCAGCCCTCACCCTGACTGTTGATTAGCACCTTAATATGTTATCCTTCTTAGTATTTTTGTTTGTTTGTTCTACTTAATGAGTATTATTTTTACTCAGATTGTTACAAAGAATCTTGTAACTGGTCTTCCTTCTACATTTGATAGCCCTTTTGTGAATTTTCATCTCAACATTAAGAAAAAATATTTTCAAATACATGTCAGCATACATGATGCTTTTCTCCAAAATTGTCATTTCCAAATAAAAGATAGCATCCTTATGGGTCCATCCAATATTTCATATTAATAGTTCCAAATGCTAAGACCTCCCTTTATAGAAAACATGTTTCTATGATTTACCTAGTGTTTCTATGTTTCTATGGATTTACCTAGTGTTATATTATAGAGGCTATCAGTCACTGTGGTATATAGTGATCTTTCTCTTTCTCAGTTGCATAGTATTCCATTGGTATGCTTTAGCTCTAGTTTTTAAATATTATTTTTATCTAGTCATCATTTCAACTTCTTTCTAGCAAAATGGCAAGACAGTGCTTATCCATATAATTGTGATAGTCATATTTTTTATTTCTTTAATATTTTTTGACAGGCAGAGTGGACAGTGAGAGAGAGACAGAGAGAAAGGTCTTCCTTTACCGTTGGTTCACCCTCCAATGGCCACTGAGGCCAGTACTCTGTCACCGGCGCTAGCGCACCACGCTGATCTGAAGCCAGGAGCCAGGAGCTTCTCCTGGTCTCCCATGTGGGAGCAGGGCCCATCCTCCACTGCACTCCTGGACCATAGCAGAGAGCTGGACTGGAAGCGGAGCGACCGGGACAGAATGACAGAATCCGGTGCCCAAACCGGGACTAGAACCCGGGGTGCCAGCGCCGCAGGCAGGGGAGGATTAGCCTATTGAGCCGCGGCGCCGGCCAATAGTCATATTTTTGCAAGTGCCTTTAGGTGATAAATTCATTGGAGTAGGATTGCTTGAATCCATTCCTGATGTGTTTGTAACTTTACTGTAATTGCAGAATTGCACTCTTCTGTGTATATGATAACAATAGAAGAAAAATATGTTCATGAGAATATTCCTTGTATAGGACTTATGACTTATGAATGATGTTGGAATTTTCCAAATGCTTTAAAATGCATTCAATACCCACTATAATTAAAAGGAACAAATCAATAAAAATTGAATAAGAGCTAAATATTAGGAAAGACTGAGGTTAACCTACATGAGAATTAGGAATTTTTATTTATCAGAAAATACTCATAGCATAGAAATAAAGCTCCAAAGTAGAACAAGTTATTTATAATACAAGGAGCTGGTGTCCAACATAGATGAAGAATCCCTACATGTTGATACAGTCACTATAGGTAACCTAGTGTCACTATGAGAAAATATACAAACAGGTACCTCAAAAAATAGTTTAATTGAATGGTGGTGTTTATCCTCATTAATGTCAACTCAAAAAGAAACACTCAGAGACAGGCTTCCCAAAGAAAGTTTATTCAGGAATAACAAGGAATGGAAATCCAGGATATGAGTCCTTTGAAGGACCCAGCATATACATAGGCTGGGAAAGTCAACACTTTTCAAGGCAAAAAGGAGAACATACATGCTGCTTTGAAACACAGTTCTTTGAAGGCATCTGTTGCAGGAGGGAGTGTGTTGATTGCTGGTATTAGCTGTTACTGGGAAGGTGTTTTCAGGAATCAACTTATCTGGGATTTTTTTGCTGTTGAAGCTCTTGTAATAATTCTTATTGTGCATTAGAATATTCAGAGAGTTCTTGTAGTAGTTCTTATCATAGTCATATATACCTGAAATCCTTCCTTCATGTCCCCTCAACCATATTTCGTTTGTGTTTGACGTATGTGATTCCATTCTGGTATTGATAACTTCACATTAGCTATCATGGAAATATAACTAGCACTGAAATGTGGCACTGATATGTACATAATAAATGTATAAAATTAGAATAAACAAATAACAGTAATAAAAATAATTAAAAAATTGACCATAGCACATATCACATAGAATGTGTAACAATTGAATTCTCATACAGCTAGGAGAAGTGCAAATTTGCACAACCATTTTGGACCATAGTTTTGCATTACCTACTATTCATCTGAATATATGAATAACTAATAATCCATCATGAATCCATACTTATAACTTCTGATTCAGCAGAACTATATAGAACTCTTTGTTCTATATTTGAAAGGAAATGTTTAAAATTACACCAAAAGCATGCACAAGAATGCTTTCATAGCCAATAACTAGAAATAACTTAAGTGTTCATTAAGAATGGATTAGGGGTAGGCATTTAGCCTAGCAGTTAAGATGTGAGTTAAGATGCCCATATCCCAATATTAGAGCGGCAGTGTTCAGTGCCTGGCTCCAGCTCTTGATTCTAACTACCTGCTAATGCAGCCCCTAGGAAGGAGCAGGTGGTGGTTCAAGTAACTGTGCTCCTGTTACCCGTATGGGAGACCCATATTAAATGTCTGGCTCAGGGCCTTGGTCTAGCGAAGCCCTGTTCATTGTTAGCATTTGGATAGAGATCCAGTAGATGGGAGTTCTATGTGTCTGCCTCTCAAATGAAAATGAATTTTAAAAAAGAGAGTAGATTGTTAAACTATTACTGTAGTGTTCACACAAGGGAATATACTGTGAGGGGGAGGAATTCACTACAATTGAATAGAACACAAACAAAATTCAAAGATAAAGAAGCTGGACACAGGTATACTCGGTTTATGTTTATACTTGTATAACTTCAACTATTAGCAAGATTACTCAAAGGTGATAAAACTCAAGTATATAATCAGAAGAAAAACAGAAGAATTAGAGGTATAGGCAATGTTTCAATTCTTGAATCTTGTGATGACACAGATGTATCCATTTCATGAAAATGTATCAATGTGTGTATTACAGTTTGTTCTTTTATATGCAAAGAATATTTTTACTTAAAAATGAAGTTACTGAAATTGAACCATGAAATAATTTAAAATGAACTCAGTGAAAGGATTTGATAGCAAGGTGAATAAACTTAGCACAGTAGGTAGAAGGAAAATAAGACAAGAAAGTATCATAATAGCTTTAGTGAAAGAAAACAGAGAGACCAAGAGTGAAGGAAAACTTCAGAGACATGGACATTAAAATACAAAGATTTGCATCTACTTATTTAATTCACAGAATAAACTGAAGGGAGTAAATACTGCCTAGGAATTTTTAAGTTTGAAAGATATGTAAAATTTTATATTTAAAATGATCATAGAGCACCAAGAGCAGCCACTTATTCAAACACTTTGTGCTGTGATGCTTACTGAGTCCTAATTGTGCAGATTTCTCATCAATGGAGAACACACAAGTGAGCAAAACACAGAAGTCCTGGTCTCAACAGATGCTGTTTTCTAATGATGGAAGGCAGACAGTAAATAAGCACATCAAACACACAGTTCGTGGAAGCTGAAGATGATAATGAGACAAGCCATTTACATGAATTGGTGAACACATTTCTAGGATGGCGGAACAGGCATATGTGAAAGTCGGGAGAACACAAGATGGGTGATAAGGTACAGCAGCAACAGGGAGCCCATTGTGGGAGGAGTGAGGGAAACAAGGAAAAATAATACAAGATGAAGGAGGAAAGCCAGCAGGAGGACCAGTTAAAGTAGCTAGACCTTGAATGTGTATTGCACCAAGCTCAGTAACTCTATGCAATGGCAATTTTAGGCTTTACTTGTACTAGATGACAATGAGATCCACACCTATACTTAGACTTTGAAAACTAACCATCAAGATGTCCAGTTTCATGTAAAGGAGAATAAAAAAGGAACTAATTTATAACATAACAATGTATACTTTTATATTCAATTTCTTGCACATATTAATTAATATAAGTCCTATTAGGAAATAAATTAGGGAATTTATTGCAGTCTAATACCTTGTGTTCCTGGAGGCCTGCTACCCTGTTGTTTCCCCAGAAAACAATCACTTATTAATCTATTTAATTAATATAAGTCCTATTAGGAAATAAATTAGGGAATTTATTGCAGTCTAATACCTCAAGTGAGTGCTAAGATTCTCACTTGTTTACATCTTTTATTATATAGTTGCAATGATAAAAGTTGTTTAGTTCATTTTTCACATTTCTCTCTATAGGTTTAAGTACCTTGTTCATTATTACCCTGATAAATGCTCAATTCCTAGAAAATTTCTTTGAATAGTCACGTAAAGCTTTAGCCATGTCCTGATGTGTTCTTTTCGTCAGTTGCATATCGGTGGATGTAATATGACATGGTCAGTTATCTGCTTATAAAACATTGTAAATACTGTTTGTGTTTAAAACCACAGATTATTTTAGATAAAAATATAATTTTGAGGCCAGAACCATGGCTCACAAGGCTAATCCTCTGCCTGTGGCGCTGGCACCCTGGGTTCTAGTCTCGGTCGGGGCACTGGATTCTGTCCCGGTTGCTCCTCTTCCAGTCCAGCTCTCTGCTGTGGCCAGGAGTGCAGTGGAGGATGGCCCAGGTCTTTGCGCCCTGCACCCAAATGGGAGACCAGAAGGAAGCACCTGACTCCTGGCTTCAGATCACTGCCGGCCATAGCGGCCATTTGGGGAGTGAACCAACGGAAGGAAGACCTTTCTCTCTGTCTCTCTCTCACTGTCTAACTCTGCCTGTCAAAATAATATAATTTTGAGTTAAGCACTTGCAAGTTCTTAAATTGCTCTTGTAAAATTAATATTTTGCACCTAAAATGTAAGTTAACACTAAGATAACTAGCACAATAATTGCATTTGCCATGAAGTGATTGAAAACATTTCTGAATCTTTGCTCATGGATGGAAATTCAACATTGTTATGACAAAGGTATAATGATTCTTTTGCTGCTACACAAGGAGGGATCCATTTTAGCTTGAGAACAGGCAGAAAATGGCTTATTTCATCAGAAAGATTTAAAACACCTCTCCTATCAGTAGCAGAAGCTGAAATTATAGTAGGAAACACACACAGGCACATGTGCACGTACACACACTCACAGCTCATGTTAGACAAAACAAGAGCTTCTTCATCATACAGCCAGTTGTTTCCTTTAAAAACAGCTAGATTTGAAAAGATAGGAAAGAAAGAATTGCTCCATAAAGGTCAATCTAATAAAACTCAAGACTAAGATACAGAACTAAGATAATGATATAGGATTTCTAAGGTTAGTGCCGAGCTCTTGAAGCAGTAAGTCAATAGCCTAGCATAGATATCTTAGAATGGAACAATGGCAAATAGCTCAGAGGAGAATTCTTGTTCTACCTGAAAAGAGCCAGCCCTGTTGTTTAGTGGTGTCTTCACAATTTTGTAACATAAATTTTGGTGTACTCTCAAATTTGTTGTATACGGCCTATAGAATAAAATCTACATAACATTTTATTATCAGAGAGTGTGAGTCATTCTCAGAATATTATTTTGTGATCTTTATAAAGTCCCACAAAATATAACCTCTCAAAATATTATTATAAACATATAGGTGAGTAAAGTAGATTTTATTTTACTGTTGATCACTGATACATGGGAAGAAGAAATTCTCAGGAATAGCGTTTTAGCAAGCATTAATTTTTATTCAAAAAGTATCAGTTAATTGCTTCTTCTTGCCAGCTCAGGAGATGTACCTGTGAAAAAGATAGAAATAGGCTTTGCCCCTCTACGTTTTAGATTCTAGTGGGGAAATAGTCAAAACTATTTTAAGCAACTAAAAATATAAAACAATTAAAGCTATTAAGGAGCACAAAAGATAGATAATTATAAGACTGAAGGAAGAAAGATTGAAATTTGAAAAGCTAAATTGAAAAAATTTTTATGAATAAAATTGAATTACAAAGTAGATTAATGTTTCACTTAGGTGAAGGTGGAAGAAAGAATGTTGCAAAAAATTGGGGCAGGTCTTTGGTGCAGTGGTTAATTCACCACTTGGTGTGCTTGTATCCTATGTCAGAGTCCTATCTACTCTTCTGATCTGTATTCATGATAATGTACAACCTGGGAGTAGCAGATGGTGGCTCAAGTAGTTGTGTTCATGCTACCTGAATGGGAGACATGGACTGAGTCCAGGGCTCCTGGCTTAGGCTGGAAATAGTCCAGACTATTGTGGACATCTGGGGTGTGAAGCAGTAGATGGGAGATCTCCGGGTCTCTCTACTTTTCAAACAAAGTGAATATAAATATAAAAAAATTTTAAAAAGAATAGTCCCGACATTTTAAATTCTTTTTACAAAGCCACTTGTCATCCTAGATAAAGTGCAATTGGATCATGCATGCCCTTTTAGGTCATGGTGGAGTTTGAGTATTATTTTAATGGTGATAAAAACCCAATAAATAATGGTAAATTGAGACATTTTTTGATTTTGTCTACACTTTAAATAGATAAATTTGAATGTTTTATGACAAAATGATGGTAAACAGATTATCAATACCAGTTACTACAATGGAGTAATAGCTCAGAGAGTAACATTGTAGATCACCCCCCTCCCCAAAAAAAAAGATAGTGGGAAAGGAAATAGAAATAATTGGAGAGATTTGAGTTAGTGTTGACAAGGTTTGCTATGACTGTAGGTGGAAGATAAATGAAAGTGAGAATTCAAAGATGATTCAAAGAAGAGAGATAGTGCTGTGACTGGCTATGACTGGGAAAGCAGATTTATCACTATGATATAAGACGGAGTAATGATGAACAGTTACATATTTTTATTTGTTAGGTTGTGACATCTGTGAGATATCTAGTTGAAACTATCTGCTGGGCAGCTAAATATATAAACCTGGTGCTAACATGAGAATCTTGGAAGAAAGTGCCCATTTATGGGTTACTACTATATCAATATTATTTAAAGATTTGTAATGGATAGATTTGCCTAACAGGAAAGAGGTAGGAAGTGTAACAGAGTGGAATCCTAATGAAAATATACCCTAAGTTAAAGACTAAATATAGAAGAACATGGAGTAAAGTAGATGGCATGGGAATAGCCAATATGTTAAAATAAAAAATTAAGAGAGAATGAGAATGGTGTTATGAAATAAAAAATAAAAGACAAGGAAATATTTCTAAAAAGGGAGGGTTCAACATTATCAAATTCTTTAGAGAAATCAAATAAAATTACTATGAAAAATAATCCTGTAGATTTGGCAACATGGACATATTTAATGACTGTGGTAAGGATAGCTTTGGTTGGTGAATAGGGAAGTCAAATTGTGGACTAGAGAATAGGGAGTGGAAAAGTAGGTGTAGCATGTAGAGATTTGTGAAACAAGCAAAAGAAAGAAACATTGCGGGCTCATCCTGCTAGGGCCATGCACCATGGGATGGTGGGGAGACACTTTCTTCAACAAGAAGCACCAGAGACAAGTTTCAGCAAACATGTCCATTTTATTAACGATTAAGCACACTTTTTAAAGGGCAGGCAGAGAGGGCATAGCTAATTCAGGACAATACTGATTCTATAGGATGAAGCCAATATTGGTGCCACTAAGCTTCTCCAATCAGCTTGAAGGTCACGTAGGCTATGGTAGCCTTCCTGATAGGCCTGGGCCACACCCAGGAGCAGTTTACCTGATTGGCGGGAGTGGGGAAAATGTGTCTGGGCCTCCTGCCACCTGCTGGCAGTCAGGTTAACCTCCTGCATGGGCTGGGCAGGCAGTCTTATAGGATCACCCACAAAATAGCGTAGGCTTGCCTGATGGTAAGGAGTACCACTTTGTGGCTCACGTTGGTGATTACTATTAATTTTATCTGGAACGATTCAAGCCAGTTATGTGATTTTCTTTATCAATGCCATGCTGGTTTTACATAGACTTTAGTTAGACCCCATCTATGTTGGAGTTTAGTAAAATGAGTTCCACAATGGAAGAAAGGTAGATAGAGAAAATTAAGGTACGCACAAAGAAATTTTTAGAATACACATAATGGTTCAGTAAACCTAGTAAAGTGAATTTAGTAAAGCCAAGCTAGTTGAGGAAATAGTGAGACTGATGTATATGAAAGTTTGGATGAAATCTGCAAAAGTTTGTGGTAGTGGTAAAGGTGCCTACATTCAGTAAAGGAGAGATTGGGTTCAAGTCCGGGCTCTGTTCCCCATTCCAGCCTTCTGCTAATGCACGTCCTGGGAGGCAGTGTTGACGACCTAAGTAGATGGATCCTGATACTCACATCAGATCGTGGTATTGAGTTGCCAGTGCCTGGCTTTAACCTGGCCCAGCCGTGGCTGTTGTGAGCATTTAGGAAGTGAGCCAGCAGGGGGAAGATATTCTCTCTCTCTGTCTCTGAGATAAATTTTCAACATTTTTAAAAGGAAATGTAAGTGGTAATTGCAGTAGTTCAGAACATGTGTTGTAGTGAGGAGCTGCATTAGGAGACAGCATTTGAAAATCAGGAATTTTCAGACTTGATTGTCAGGAGTGACAGGTTACTAATAACTACAAGGCTCATTTCCATCATGGATCAGGATGAATGTAGGAAAACACTGGATATAAGAAAGTCGATGAATGCAAGGTCAAGGTGTAACAAGGGTCATCAGCTAAGATGAGAAAACTGTCAATAATGTGGCCAGAGCTTGGAACTGTGGGAAAGACTGTAAGCCAAGAGCAATGCTCAGACCAGGAGTTTTGGATTCCAGAATAAAATTTCAGTGGGCACAGGTGCAGTGTGGATAGAGAAGAATAATAGTGAAGATCAAAGTAGTTTGGAAATGTCCAACTGGGTATTGCCCCAGTCTAGACTTTTTTCTGACATAGTATAGGTCCATTTGGTGATAAATTAAGTGAATTTATTATGCTATAATCAGTGTGTTATTCAGACTATGTATTCTAAAATTTGAGATATCTATTATAAAAGGAAGAAAGAATTTTTGTGAGGAATTGGCAGTCTATGCCTTATAAGGCATTTATCTGCAAAATCCTGGAATTAAAATAAAATCAAAAGATTTAATTTTAATGTTTTTGGGTAAGGAAACTATATGGCTGTTCTCCTGTAGAGACTAAAAACATAAATTCTTTCCTCAGATTACCTGGATTTGAAATTCATTCTATCACTCACAAATTTTAAATCCTTGATAAAGTTAACTTGCCTCTCAAGTCATTAGCCTCCTCTGCTGTCTATGTAAACAATGATTTCCCTTGCTTTCTAAAGCTGTATGGAGTTTGAAGAAGTTCAAATATGTATCAGAATTAGAACATGTTATAACATTACAAATGGGAACACTGTTAACACTGTTTTTCTTGGGACAGTGTTAGATACTTTTCTTTCTTTCTTTTTTTTAAGATTTGTTTATTTGGAAGACAGAATTACAGAGAGGCAGAGACAGAGAGAGAGAAAGAGAAGTTTTCCATCTGCTGGTTCACATCCCAGATGGCTGCAATGGCTGGAGTTTGCTGATCCAAAGCCAGGAGCCAGGAGCTTCCTCTGGGTCTCCCACATGGGTGCTGGGACCCAATGACTTGGGCCATCTTCTACAGCTTTCCCAGACCATAACAGAGAGCTGGATCAGAAGTGCAGCAGCCAGGACTTGAACCGGTACCAATATGGGATGCCAGCACTTTAGATGGTGACTTTATCCACTATGCCACAGGGCCAGCCCCTAGATACTTTTATTTCAACTTGGATAATAAAATTGATTATCATCCCATACATGCATTAATCTTTTTATTACAGTCAATATAACAAGCAATTTCTCATTTGTGTTTGAGAAGAGTTCTGTTATGAACTGTTGGATGTGAGGTCAAGAATGTTAATATAGGTAATTAGCTAACTGTTCTGAAAATATATTCCCTATTTTAAGGAAATTCAGTCAGTTAACACCTTGCTATTCTGTAAATCTCTAACTAACCAGGAAGCATTCTTTTTCATGTCCTGAAAATTCCAGAGTTAGGAAATGTAAACATGGCCTTTTCAGTTCTGCCTTTGGACTGTTACCCATTCAGCGTTTCTACATATCCTTTCCTCCTTAGGTTGACTCTTTCCTTTTCATAATAACTTGCACGCTTTCTATTCACTCTCCCTCCTTTATTGAAGATTAAAAAAAAAAATGGAAGCCAGAGAAAGAGGAATAAAGGGAGAAAGAGAGAGAGAGAGAGAGAGAGAGAGAGAGAGAGAGAAATATCTTCCAACCTCTGGTTTACTACCCAGTTGCCCACAGCCCACAACAACTGAGGCTGGGCCAGGCTGAAGTCAAGAGCCAAGACCTCCATTTGGGTTTTCCATGTGGGTGTCAGGAACCTGAGAAATTGAGCCATCATTCTCTGCCTCCCAGGAACATTCGCAGGATCAGAACGATGGAGTAGGTGAAATTCAAATCAGGAATTCCGGCGTGGGATGGGGCATCCAAGGAGGCAGCATAACCCTCTGAGCTGCACTGAAGATTTTAACCTGTACAAAATCATCTTTATTGCTCTAACTCTTGTCTCCATTCTACCTCAACCCCTGTGTAGAGCCTCAAATAGGAAACGGGATTTCAAAGCATCTTTACCAGAGTCTCCCGATTCTTTAGAGAGATTCATTGAATGAGGTTTCAATACGAGGTGATAATAAAGTCATGCATCTCACTTTGAGGACAGTTTTTTGACATATCAAGGTAAGTTGCTCCTTGGGACACCTGCAACCCATATCAGACTGCCTGGGATGCAGTCCTGCCTCCATCTTCCATCCGACTCCCTCAAATGTACACCCTGAGAGAGAGCAATGGATGGTTCAAACACTTAGGTCCCAGCTGCCCACATGGGAGGCATGGATGGATAAGGTTCCTGGTTCTTGGCTTCAGCCTCTCCTAAAAGGGCTTTTGTAGGCATTTGGAAAAATGGTCATCAAATAGAAGATCCGTCTGTCTGTCTGTCTTTTCCTCTCTCTGTTCCTCTGTCTTGCAAATATGTAAACATAAACTTTAAAAAGAGTTGTATTTTGTTTCTTTCCAAAATATATATTATATATTTATTTATGTGATGATTTTTTTTTGGAAAGATTTATTTGAAAGACAGAGTTACAGAGAGAAGTAAAGACAGAGAGAGAAGTCTTCCATCTGCCGGTTCACTCCCCAGATGGCCACAATGGCAGGAGCTGCGTCGATCCGAAGCCAGGAGCTAGGTGCCTCCTTTGGGTCTCCCACACAGGTGCAAGGGCCCAAGGACTTGGGCCATATTCTACTGCTTTCCGAGGCCATAGCAGAGAGCTGGATTGGAAGAGGAGCAGCCAGGCTAGAACCAGCGCCCATATTCAGGCCAGGGCTTTAACCCACTGCACCACAGCACCGGCCCCTATTTGGTGATTTTTTAATGGCATCTCTCCCACTAGATTCTACATATTATCACATTGGAGAATGAAGCATTTTGCTTCTCATGGTATCCTCAGCAATACAGTAGAGGATTACAAAACAGAGGCTCAGAAATATTTGTTGCAGAATTTATAGAAAAGTAAAGTAAATAAATACAAATTTTAAAAGATAAATAGGGGAGGGTTGCGGGGGGGAGGGACGTTATGGGGGGGGGAAGCCATTGTAATCCATAAGCTGTACTTTGGAAATTTATATTCATTAAATAAAAGTTAAAAAAAAAAAGATAAATAAAGGCAAAGCAATGGCTGTTCCTACTTGTTACATATTTACATTTGCAGTTATTGTATATCTTCTCCCAAAATATTTGAAGCATATCACAAGCAAATATATTATAAAATTGAACGAAAATATTGAGAATGGAGATGGGAATTGTGGCTCTGCAGGCTAAGCTGCCAGTTGAGACACCCATGTCCCATATCGGAGTGCCTAGGATGGATTCCCATATCTGCTTCTTCCCATTAAGTTTCCTGCTAATGCACCTGGAAGCCCACAGATGATGGCCCAAGAATTTAGGTTTCTGTGGTGGAATGAGAAGGCCATGCCAAGATGGCCGCTGGCAAGCGAGCATCAGTTACTCAGGAATGGCTTCAGAAACCCCCTGGGAAACCTCCTGGGGAAGCCACCTGGCAACAGAGCCTGCCTGGCAACAGGCTGTGATTGGTTAGGGCATAAACTGCCCCTTGACTGGATTGGCTGCCGTGGCTATTTAAGCTGCTGTACCAAATGAAATAAATGAGTCTGCAGGCTGCTCGCTTCTGGCCTGCTTTCACCAGACTCCCGGGGTCTGTGTGGTGACTCTGCACCTCTCGCCCCCACCACACTCCTCTCAGAACGAATCCACAGCAACAGGTTCCTAGCACCCACATGAGAAATACAAATGCAGCTGCTGGCTCCTGATCTTGGTTTGACCCATCCTCAGATGTTGTGGGAATTTGGGGAGTGAAATTCCAAATGAAAGATGTGTTTCTCTTTCTTTCTGTCTCTCTGTCTCTGTCTCTCTCTCAGTCACTCTGCTTTTCAAATAAATCTTTTAGAAAAAGAATATTAAAGAGAGAAAGTTTAGTAAAATACATATAAATATATAAAATTTTTGTACTGCTATAAGATATAGGTTACAAATCTGAATCTAGGCTTCCTAGTAAAATAAGTAAAAATGAAAAATATGATCATTGCAAGAGTTATAAGTCTCATAACATGAAACTAAATCAGTTGCTCAAACAAAGATAGGGATTTTCTTATTAAGATGGAAAATAACATTCTACACACATTCTCATGAAAGAGTTTTCCAGGGTATGTAATAGAATTGCCCTTAATCATTGCTGCATTGGTTTTCTACAACTATCTTAATAATATCCTCCAATAAAAAATAATGGATTAATTTAGTAAAAAAAATTACACTGTGGTTAAAACAGTGAAGGGGTTAAGGTTTTTAAATATTTTGAATGAATGAGAAAATGCTTTATCCTTATAATACAAAGATAAAATTATTCCTCAACACACATAGTGAATATATTTTTCACTGAGGGCCATGAAAATTTACAAGAAATAAACTGTGTTCCAACAGCAGTTCACCTTGAAGCTTAATGGAAAATATGCATCCTTCTTTTTACTGAGAATTTCTTTCATCTCTCTAATTCTATAATACCTGTACATACTTATTTCTATTGCAGTTTTATTGTACCATATAACTTCTACTTATAATTATCAGAATATTTTCATTTACTAATACTTATTAAACAGTTAAACAATCTTTATTATGTTTCTTCTTGAGAAATAGTAATGTACTGAGCAATAAATTTATTGCATATTTTCTGTTCTGCCTCTTATTAGCATTTCTAGATTTAATTTAAGATATAGCTGTGTCATTATTATATTTTCCTACCGGTTCCTATTTTAAGAGTTGGCATATTATGTGTGTTCAATAGCTGCTTCATGATATTATAAGCAAATATATGCTTTGTGGTTAAGAGATGTATTAATTTGATCATGTTGGTGATCAGAAAAAATAAACACTAGTTTTCCAGGGATTCAACAAACTGCACATTTATTTCTTTTTTATATGAGCATTTAACAGGCCGTCACAGGCTGTATGTTCCCTTCATCTACCTGGAGACTCAAGGGCCCACACCATTGCCATCCTGTAGTTCCAATGGGAAAAGTAATTTTCCAGACAATCAAGCCCTGATATTATAAGTCATCCATTGTATGAAATGAAAAGCCTTTTTCTAGGCATTTACAAGGATAATAGTTACATAATCCTTCAGATAACTGAGAAAACACTTGATTTAATCTATTGCTGCGTTCTAGGTTTTAGACAAAATCCCACTCGGGAAGGGCTCTCATGGAATCCTCTTCATCCAGTCCACAGAAGGAGCAAGACAGAGTGACAGAGGTATTTCCTCCATGTTCACACAGAAGTGAGCACAAACTTGCTTCAGGTTTTATTGATACATATCTGTCACCTGGCCACACACTGGCGCTGAAAGAAATGGAACATTTCACCGGGAAGCCCCTTCCAAACGTGGCTCCACAACTCTGGGAAAAAGAGCAGGAATATTGGTCCAAAGTTTATTGCTTCTATCTTACTGGTTTTTGTACTACTTTAACATCAAAAAGAATAGTTATTTTGACTATTGAATCTAATTTTCTATCTTTTAGGCAAAGATAATTAAAGGCCTGTGCGTTGTGGCTTTGTCTAAACTGAGAGGCATAGATAAGAAACAAACTAACATATTGAATGACTGGTTTGCATGAGGAATATTGATAAGCATTTCCCTTTTTTATCTCAGTTATTCTCAGTTAATCCTCACAAAAACCTTATGATGTTATTATTTTTTCCTGTTTCTAGGTATTAGGCTGTTACCTTTATACTCCTTGGTGTTACAACTACTCCTTTTCAAACATCTGTGGTGTCTAACAGCTCCTCCCATCAGTTTCAGGTAGGAAACACGATTTCATGTCCGTAACTGAGTGCATGATTAACAAATGACTTATATGAAGTATATATATATATATATATATATACACAAAATGTTGCTGACAGAGTTTAGACTATGCATGAGATGAATTAGTTACAGATAGTAACTCCAGCACTTATTCACTTAGTAAATTCCTGCAAGTTGCCTAACTTATTTGAGCCATCGTTTCTCCAAGGCACAATGGGATGAATATTTGTATTACATTTATTAAATAAAAGATCACATGTTAGATGTTGAGTTGTAATGTCTGGCACAATATGTATCAACATAAACTATTACTAATAATCTTCTTTCAAGATGTCTAGTCAAAAAATGAAAAGAGTGGCATATAGGGTTAAGCCACCACCAGCAGTGACAGCATCCCATATTTGCATCTGTTTGGGTCTCAATCCTGGCTGCTCCACTTCTGATACAGCTACCTGTTAATGCACCTGGGAAAGTGGCAGAAGATGGCCTAAGTCCTTAGGTTCTGCCACCTGTGCAGGAGACACAGAAGAACCTCCTGGCTTCTTGCTTTGTCTTGACGCAGCCCTCACTGCTGTGGCCATTTGAGGAGTGAGACAGCAGAAGGATGATTCTCTCTCTCCGTCTTTCCTATTCTCTCTCTGTAACTGTGCCTTTCAAATAAACAAAATAAATAAATCATTTTAAAAAATGAAAAAAAGTGTTTTAGATTTTTATCTGAAAGAGGATTTTGTTATAGATATTTTCTTATGGATTCCAATATAAAACAATGGCAAAATTTGTAATATCTAGCAAATAAAGGTATTATAAGTCAAAGTTATTCCAAGATCAGAGGATCGAAATAAAGCAGTGGCAAATTAGCAGACCTGGTGTACTTTTTTCATCAACAAAAGATTCAAAATTATATGCTTTTTGATTGGTTGCACATTTTATACATTTATTTTTATTAATAAATATGGTAAACCACAAAAATCTCTACAAAATGGAATACTTGATCAGCCCTCGCCCTGACTGTTGATGAACAACTTGATATGTTATCCCTCTTACTATTTTTTTTGTTTGTTCTACTTAATACTTTTGGTTGAATACTGTAATCAATACACAATTCTTCTTAAGTGCTGAAACTTAACTGAAAAGTGATCACTGTTAAATATAAGAGTGGGAATAAGAGAGGGAAGAGATGTGCAATTCGGGACATGCTCAAGATGACTTACCTCAAACGGTAGAGTTAGAAACATACCAGGGGATTCCAATTCAATCCCATCAAGGTGGCATGTACCAATGCCATCTCCCTAGTCCCAGTGATCAATTTCTGTTCACAATTGATCATAATGATAGGACTAAGAACCAAAGGGATCACATAAACAAGAATAGTGTCTGCAAATACTAGCTGATAGAATAAAAAAGGGAGAGAGTGATCCAACATGGGAAGTGAGATACACAGCAGATCCATAGAATGGCAGATGTCCTAAACAGCACTCTGGCCTCAGAATCAGCGCTTAAGGAATTCAGATCTGGCTGAAAAGCCCATGAGAGTTTTTCAGGCATGGAAAGCCAAGACACTCTGGGGAAAAAAAAAAAACTAAATGAAAGATCTCTGCGAGTGAGATCCCAGTGGAAAGAACGGGTCATCAAAGAAGGAGGTACCTTTCTCTGAAGGGAGGAGAGGACTTCCACTTTGACCATGGCCTTGTCTAAATATGATCAGAGTCAGTGAACTCAGGGGGCTTCCATAGCCTTTGCAGCTCATGACAAGAGCCTAGGGTGATTACTGATGCCATAAACAAGAGTGTCAATTTGTGAAGTCAACAACAGGAGTCACTGTGCACTTACTCCTCATGTAGGATCTCTGTCCTTAGTGTGCTGTACATTGAGATTTAATGCTATAACTAGTACTCAAACAGTATTTTTCACTTTATGTTTCTGTGTGGGAGCAAACTGTTGAAATCTTTACTTAATGTATGCTAAACTGATCTTCTGTATATTAAGACAATCAAAAATGAATCTTGATGTGAATGGAAGGGGAGAGGGAGTGGGAAAGGGGAGGGTTGTCTGTGGGAGGGACGTTATGGGGGAGAAGCCATTGTAATCCATAAGCTGTACTTTGGAAATTTATATTCATTAAATAAAAGTTAAAAAAAATAAAATGGAATAAAAGGCATTTTTATAATGTTCAATGACTTGGTGCTATTTAATACATATGTAATCCAATTATCACTTATTTTTGAATATTTGTTTCAAAAAACTCTGTGTCCCATATTTATTAATTTGGACATTCTTTGCACACATGTTTCATGACATCTAACTATAAAATAAGCAGATGCATTTTAATAAATGATCTACATATATATCACTGTTGGATTTGAGTCATAAAACTGATTGATCTAAGGCTGCCAAAAATGCTTATAGTATATCAAAATTAAATAGAGTTCATAATCACAAAAATTAATTGTCCAGATAAATAGAATATATTAGATTTCAAAAAATTACCATCTAACCTCAAGATCATTAGGTAATTTATATGTTTATGTCTGTAACAATGGCAAGTTTTTCCAGCCAAAATTTTATTAGTGAACTATATTAGAAAATTTCTTGATGTCTTTATTTTAAAACTGCAAATTAGGATTTATCAAATGTTTTCATATATCTGCTGCATTTTGATATTATATAGGAAAAATTCATCAGGTAACCAAAAATCAGAAAAAAAAACAAGTAGGAATTGTGCGACTCAGATCTCCTCCCCGAATAAAACTTGCTGTCCAGCTACAAGGAGTGCAGGTCACCTGGAAGGTGTTATTGTTAACTGTATATGGTTCACTTAGAGCTCCAAGTTAATAGTATTCTTGAGACAATCCTCACACAATGACTGGACAAGGCAGTAGCTAAGGAGCTGAGAGGTTTCTTCCCAATGCAGTACTATTCTAGTGGGCAGGGATTGCTTTTGAGCTTTATTGTGCTATAATTGATCTGATCATATGTGCATCTTGATCCAAAAGCTCCCCTTGCCTCATCCTACCTCACCCCCCTTTGCCTCACAGACAGCAATCCCTCTGAATCTTTTACATGACCACTTCTGAGCTTCTCCTTCCCAGCTATTCCAATCAGAAATTGTACCCAAATGCTTTCCAACTACATCATCACATTTGAAAAATGAAGTACTATTTTTCCAAAGCAATATGCTCGCCATAGCACCTTACATAAGCACTGCTGAATCACAGCTTGAACTTTCTCCCCCATAGTTGGAGCACTACACCAGGGGTAGTCATTTGCATGCCTAGTTTATGTCTATGACTGATGATCAACCACTTCCCATAACTGATGTTGCATTGCTTGCAAGCCCAGCCCAGGAGGCTGAAAAACACACATATGATCCAACCTGAACAATCAAATAGATGTGTCAAATTTCCACATCTATGTTGCTATGGGAGGAAAAATAATTCACTCTCTACCTTACCTTCAATAGTTCCTCACCAAGATTCCTTGTAACAAAACATAGAATAACAAGCAAAAAGCAAACAAACATAATTAACATCTAGACATCATGTATACCCAGGAAAGACAGAGAAATGTGTCAATCTCTGTTGTAGATCTCAAAAAAGGCATTTAAACCTTGGAAACAAATGCCATCAGTTTCAAAAGGTAAGGAATAAAGATGTAGGTAAGAAATCCCATTGTAATCAAGACAGTAATAAGAAGCACCTTAAATAAAGGGAAGGCTTGTTATACAGACTCAAGTTCATGCTTTCTCCATTGTTTAGGAATTTCTGGTGATCTAGTCTTTCTTCACTTCTTAAGGCAGAGAGAGAAAGAATAGAGAGAAAGAAGCTTACAAATGAAGGCTTCCTTTACAGATTTAAATTTTTCTTTTAAAAATATCCATTCTTCACAGCTACTTGTGTGTCTATAGTTTCTCAAAATAATCAGTATGGCGAAAAAGGGCATATCCTTATCTACCGGTTGATGTGTCCTGAGCATCTTCATACATAAAGTAACCACCTCCCTACCTTCTTTGCAAGAGATGAAAGAAAAAGCTTGACATTGGCATTCAGAATAGCTGGAATATAAATTCTGGTGATGATCACAAGGATAGAAAAGTGTCTGGAACACATCATGCTGAGTGATATAAGCCAGTCCCAGAGGGACAAATATTATATGTTCTCCCTGATTGGTGACAACCAACCAAGCACCAAAAAGGAAATCTGTTGAAGTGAAATGGACACTATGAGAAACAGTGACTTGATCAGCCCTTGTCCTGACTGTTGATGTACAACTTAATACTTTATCCCTTTTAGTATTTTTTTGTTCTACTTAATATTATTGGTTGAACTCTTTAATTAACACACAATTATTCTTAGGTGTTTAAATTTAACTGAAAAGTGATATCTGTTAAATATAAGAGTAGGAATAAGAGAGGGAGGGGATATACAATTTGGGCCATGCTCAATCGGACTTGCCCCAAATAGTGGAGTTAGAAATGTGCCAGGGGATTCCAATTCAATCCTATCAAGGCGGCATGTACCAACGCCATCTCACTAGTCCAAGTGATCAACTTCAGTTCACAATTGATCACACTGATAGATCTAAGAGTCAAAGGGATCACACAAACAAGCCTAGTGTCTGTGAATACTAACTGATAGAATAAAAAAGGGAGAGAATGATCCAACATGGGAAGCGAGATACACAGCAGACTCATAGAATGGCAGATGTCCTAAACAGCACTCTGGCCTCAGAATCAGCCCTTAAGGAATTCAGATCTCGCTGAAGAGCCCATGAGAGTATTTTAGGCATGGAAAGCCAAGACACTCTGGCAAAAAAAACAAAACAAAAAAAAAACAAAAAACAAAAAAAAAACACAACAACTAAATGAAAGATCTCTGCGAGTGAGATCCCAGTGAAAAGAACAGGGACATAAAAGAAGGAGGTACCTTTCTCTGAAGGGAGGAGTGAACTTCCACTTTCCACTTTGACCATGGCCTTGTCTAAATAAGATCAGAGTCGGTGAACTCAAAAGGCTTCCATAGCCTTGGCAACTCATGACTAAAGCCTAGGGAGATTACTGACACCATAAACAAGAGTGTCAATTTGTTAAGTCAACAACAGGAGTCACTGTGCACTTACTCCTCATGTAGGATCTCTGTCCTTAATGTGTTGTCCAATGTGAATTAATGCTATAACTAGTACTCAAACAGTACTTTACACTTTGTGTTTCTGTGTGGGTGCAAACTGTTGAAATCTTTGCTTAATGTATGCTAAACTGATCTTCTGTATATAAAGAGAATTGAAAATGAATCTTGATGTGAATGGAAGGGGGGAGGGAGTGGGAAAGGGGAGGGTTGTGGGTGGGAGGGAAGTTATGGGGGGCGAAAAAGCCATTGTAATCCATATTCTGTACTTTGGAAATTTATATTTACTAAATAAAAGTTAAAAAAAAAGAAAAGTGTCTAGAGAATATGGTGACAGGCAGGACATGCATTTCATTGCTTATCCCTAGAGAAGAGGAGAAGCATCAGTTCCACTGTGTTATGATAGACTCAATACTCCAGACAAGGTGTTGTTTAGTGATATCAATACTGACAAGTAACAGAGTTGCCCTGGATGTGAGAATGAAAAGGATTATCTGAAACTGTCTCCTTTAATTTCAATGCATATGTATTTTTTTATTCACCAACAAAGTATTTTTGGATGCTTATCATCTGCCAATGTTAGTAGTTAATATTGACTTTGTATCCTTTTAGAAGATTCTAGAAATGCTGCTGTTGACAAAGATGGAATTAATTTGCTGTACAACAATAAATAACGTTAACACAACTCCTTCATAGTATGGTGGGTATTACAAAAAAGTGAAAGGGTAAATATTTATGTTGTGGGAGGTGCTATTGAGCAAAAATATAAGGTGTTTTGGGAGCACAGATGACATGTTCTGATGCACGTGTGGTAGGACTGGGACTGTGGATTGTTACTTATAGGAAATAACTACCAAACTGAGAACTGAAGGATGTGATGGAGGATACAGGGCAGGGATATTGTGTAGGGAAAGAGCAAACTGTTCTAAGCGGCAGGAGTACAGTGTACAAAGGCTCCCAGGTTTGAAACAGTTGGCTCTCATCCTATCTTTTCCTTTGCTGGGCATTTCTCTAAAAGGAGAAGACACTGGTGTATCTATGGGATGAAGAGAAAGAAAATATTATGCATATTTAATTAGAAAACAGTCCGGAATTTTGTTGAATTAGCCTTTCTTGTGCCTTGTTTGTGTAGGATTATTGCATAGTTTTGTCTTGCCCATTGTTTGAAAACACATATATAGCATTCAAGCCTTAACTCCTATCACCTCCTTATGAAGTCATTCCATCATAATTTTAATAATTTTTTCCATTGTGTTTTTGAAACAAAACATGATATTCAGCACAAAGTGACTAAACATTTATATCCATGAACTTTTGCTAATGGGGGTTCTTAGTGTTGGTATGACTAAAATAGCATAGTATAACAAAATGGGCAGACCCAATGTCATCTTGGGCTCTAAGCAGAAAATGATTCTTCATCAAAATCACATGAGAGAAACTGAAGAAAATCGGTCCCTTTTAGAACGAAGCACAGAATTCTCAAAGTGGAGAGGCAGAAGTTACAGAATATAGCTGCCATTGAATTGCACCAAGGAAGCCAGCTATCCAATACTAAACAGCACTTATTAAGTGAAAATATATTCATCCCTAAAACTTGTTACCTGAACATTATTATTTTCATAAATAGAATTAAATTGTTTTGTGGTTGTTAAATGGGCTGCACAAGTAAAAACTGGTTTCAGGGAAAACATCTTCATATCCACAAATGGAAGCATCTTGGTACTACAGGCAAAAATATACATTGGATGACACTATTTTTTGGCCTCATCTGTTTAGGACTCTCAACCACCTCTCACCTAGTTATTTCACAGTCTCTTGCCTACTATTTGTTCTATGAATAATTATATGGTTTTTATGTGTTCATATATTCCTATTTACAGCATTTGTATCTAACCATTAAGAATATGTGTTTTTTTGATTTTTTTCCCCCTCAAAAAGCTCCTAGTCACAAAAATAACTCAAGTAATATTCTTCATTTCACTCTATAGTATCTGTTTAAATCTAAGGTTTTGTTATGTGGTGTGGGTGCTATGGTCTGAATGTTTATGCCCCCCTAAAATTCATACGTTAAAACATTAGTATCAGTGTGATGATATTTGGAAACAGGACTGTTAAGTAGTGATTAATTCATAAGGGTGGAGGCCTCACGAATGAGATTAGCACCCTTATCAAAGAGGCCCAGAGAGAAAGAAGGCCCACCCATTAACCAGGAAGCAGCTCTCACCAGACGCTGAATCTGCCTTGTTCTTGGACTTCTATGACTGCAGAACTCTCAGAAATAAAAGCTTATTGTTTATAATCTCACGAGTCTGTTGTTATTTCGTTAGAGTAGCCTGAATAGAGCAAGTCATTGGTAAAAGCTGGTTAGGTAGTTCCTATATAAAATGTTAGTTAAGAAGAGCTTATTCTGTTTTAGTTTCCCAATACACATATATTACATATTTTGTTCATATCTCTATCCTGTTTTTGCTATATTGTGTACATATGTATGTATGTATGAATATGTGGATATGCATATATATATATTCAAAATTGAACTCTGAGAGTGTCAAATTATGTGATTTCACTGCTATAGTGTGGTGTCTCCCTAATTTGATAGGTGAGTGAACAAATGTGCCAAAAGTCACAGAAATTCCTCAACTTACAATGGGGTCACATATTGATATGATAAGTTGAAAATGTATTGAACACACATAACTTCCTGAAGATCATAGTTCAATAACATAGTACACTATAGAACGTAAGTTGTTTCCTTCAGGATCATGGCGCTAAATGGCAGGTTTGGCTGCTGCTGCTGTCTAGCATCAAGTGAGAGTATCGTACTGAATAATGCTAGGCTGGAAAAAAATCAAAATTCAATTAACAGGATAACCTCCAGTTGGATCAACATTGATGTATATTTCAGGGTTTTATTTCATTTTAGGACTGGATAATAGTTCATTGTGTATATGCACCATATATTCAATATAGTACAGGGAATTTTAATAAGAGCAGTTGGGGAAGAAAAAGAAATAAACAGCATGAAAATTGGAAAACAGTAATTAAATTATCCATGTTTTCAGATGACATTGTACATGGATAAACCTAAACACTCCACCAAAAAGCTGTTAGAATTGGTAAACCAATCAGTAAAGTTGCAGGTTACAAAACAAACATACAAAAAACAGTGGCTTTTTGTATGCTGATGATGGAATCATGGAAAGAGAAATCAAGAAAGAAATCCCATTCACAGTAACCAGGAAAAATCAATATTTAATAATAAATTTAACAAAAGAAATGAAAGATCTCTATAATGAAAATGATCAAATATTAATGAAAGAAATCATCAAGGATGCCAAAAATGGAAAGATAGTATTTGCTTATGGATTGAAAGAATCAATATCATTAACATGTCTATACTACTTAAAAAATCTTCAGATTTGAGGCAATCTCAATCAAAATGCCAATGATATTATTTACAGAATTAGAAAAAGCAATTTCAAAATTCATAGGGAATCACAAAATACCCAGATTAGCCAAAGCAATATGAACATGAAAAAATTAAGTTGGAGGCATCACAAAACTTGACTTCATACTACAAAGCTATATTAAAACAGCATGGTACTGGGATAAGAACAGATACATAGATCAATGGAATAGGATAGAAAGCCCAGAAATAAATCCACATACATACAGTCAACTGATTTTTACAAAACATTCAGATCATACAGTGGAGTAAGGACAATCTCTTCGATAAATGGTACTAGTAAAACTGGATATATATGAAGAAGAATGAAATTAGAATGATGCCTCTTTCTACATGCAAAGATCAATTTAAGATGGATGAAAGACCCAAATTTAAGATCTGAAACTATGAAGTTGCCAGAAGAAAATGTAGTGAAACTGTCCCAAGACATTGCTGTAGGTGACGACTTCATGGATAAGACCCCCAAAGCACAGATGAAAAAGCAAAACTAAACAAATAGGAGTATATGAAACTTAGAGGCTTTTGTTCAGCAAAGGATATGATCAATATGTGATGAGACATCCAATGGAACTGAAAAAATCTGCAAAATATCTTTCCAACAAAGAATACCCCAAATACATCAACAACTTAAGAAACTTAACAATAAAAAACAAACAATTCAAATGACAAATGTGCTAAGAACTTAGATAGTCCTCAAAAGGAGAAATACAAATAGTCAACAAATACATGAAAAAATGTTCAACATCGCTATCCATCAGGCAAATGGAAATCAAGACCACGATGAGATATCACCTCACCCCTGTCAGAATGGCTAAAACCCAAAACACAGAGAGTAACAAATGCTGGCAAGGGTGTAAAGAAATGGGAAGAATTACACCCTGTTGGTGGGAATATAAATTAAGGCAGCCACTGTAGGAAACAGTGTGGAGATTTATTAAAAAGAAAAAAATATCTAGACATAAATTTGCCATATAATCCAACAATCTCACTACTGGGTACACACCCATAGGACATGAACACATTGTATCAAACAGCTGCACCAACATGATTGTAGCAGCACTGTTCATAATAGCCAAAATTTGGAATCAACTAAGGTGTCCATCATCAGATGAATGGATAAAGAAAATATGGTGGCCGGCGCTGTGGCTCACTAGGCTAATCCTCCACCTTGCGGTGCCGGCACACCGGGTTCTAGTCCTGATCGGGGTGCCGAATTCTGTCTGGTTGCCCCTCTTCCAGGCCAGGTCTCTGCTGTGGCCAGGGAGTGCAGTGGAGGATGGCCCAAGTGCTTGAGCCCTGCACCCCATGGGAGACCAGGATAAGTACCTGGCTCCAGCCATCGGATCAGCGCGGTGCGCCGGCCGCAGTAGCCATTGGAGGGTGAACCAACAGCAAAAGGAAGACCTTTCTCTCTGTCTCTCTCTCTCACTGTCCACCCTGCCTGTCAAAAAAAATGGTGTATATATATATATATATACAACAGAATATTATTCAGCTATAAAAGAGGATGGAATTCTACCCTTTGCAGCAATATGGGTACAACTGGAGGATATAATGTTGAGTAAAATAAGCCAGACCCAGAAAGACAAATACCACATGTTCTCCCTTATATGTGGGAGGCAAAATTTAAAAGACAGAGAAAGAAAAGGAGAAAGAAAGAAAGACCTGTGTGTATCAGTAATGTTGCAAATATAGTTTAATAAAACTTTGTTTTATACCTTTGTGAAAACAATGGTTAAGCATGTTATACTACTATAGTTTAAATGATCTGCAATTACTTTAAAATTTACTGTAAATGAGTGAAATGCTCATTTTTCCATTCAAGAATTGAATGTCTGTATTCCTACTAAACTGCAGTCTATTTGCTCTTCACTGGTTCAACTTATTAATTGGTGAAGGATTAAGGCTTTTTACTCTAATGTAGTTTTAAATATGTTGTCTCAAAAACTAAGAAAAAAGAAAGGGAAAGGGATAAGAGTGGGAAGGAGGGAGGAAGGAGGGATGTAGGGAGGAAGGGGTATATCATTATGTTCTTAGAATTGTATCTACAAATCAATTGAATTTGTTAAAACAATTAAAAATTAAGATACAAATATTTTTTAAAAATATGTTTTACACACCATAGTAAATTTGAAAACTTATAACTTGGGGACAGTCTCATTTTTATTTTATTTGAAAGGAAGAGACACTGAGAAACAAGAAGGAGAAAGAGAGAGAGCTTCAATCCACTGCCTCACTCCCCAGCTACCCTAAACAGGAGCCAAGATCTCAATCTTGGTCTTCACATGGGTGGCAAGAACTTAATTACACTATCACTGCCTCCCAGGGTCTTCTTCAGTAGGAAACACTGTTATGTATAATATAGTATGAGAATGGTACACTATGTGCTAGCATTTGAAGTAAATTGGGTTTATAAATTTGTAAATTCATGATCTTAATCCACATATTTTACAAGAAGGAGTTTAAAATATGGACATAATTATATGTGCACATATTTTGTTTCTGTAAAATTCATCAAATTATTCAAATTTGCTCATGAATCTCTTACTTTAAAAGATTAAACAGAGAGTTAAGCTTTCTTCATAGAAGAGTTGCAGCCTATTGCTATACCAGGGTCAACTAAACCTATTTGGTTACAAACAATATTATAGACATTTTAAATTAACTTATTTTGAAGGAATTAGAGAAGACTCGATATTATTCCTGTAAGACACTGTCTGACCTTTTCCTCGGTGTATCTGTGCTCCTTTGTGGGTGAAAAGGGCAGGAAGTAATGGATAGGGTGAGCACACAGTATAGTCTGCCTTTTTGTCTGCTGCACTCTCTAAAGAGGAACTTTTCCAGGGATACACTGGTTGTGTTGCACACCAACTATGGAGGAGCTTTAACTGCTCAAAAATAATTTTGGTTTCATCAAAATACGAATGCTTCCAGAGCACTGTCATGAGTGTAAATGCCATCCCATAGGGGTGACCATTAACTATGGGAAACCAAGATAGTGAATCAAAAGACTACCTTGTTACTCTTGGTTTTTCAATAAGTCTTTTGGATTTCTGATATGTGAAAGTCAATGAAAGTCTGTTAACTCTACTTCTGGTAAGTAGTGGAAGAAAGATTGCTCTTCACTGATATATTTATCAGCAATAAGAGGGCAGCGATTAGTTCATTTCCTAGTTTTTAAACCTATTTCACTATTAGCAAATATTTTAAAAATACTGCTGGATTTCTTGTCTCTAAAGAAATGTCTCTATGGACTTGCATTAAGGAAGAAAATTTGATCTTACCAGAGTAGAAATGTAATGACATTTGAAATTTATCACATGGTTAGGTGATATACCATCAATCTTAAGACAGTGAGATGAGATTTATTGTAGCTTAATTACTTTAAAACATTTAATCCAATTAGCAGTAAAGTTTAATTTCATCAGTGTTAAGTACATATATGCCAATAACAAGGAAAAGTGACTAAGGAGTTTTTGTTAGGGGTTTTTAAAATATATAGCTCTCAAAAATTATATGCCTAATTTCAAAATATTATTATTTTGCTTTAAGCTACTATCTGAGTATGTAGGTTTACAGAATGCATATATGTATTGTATTTGTATATATTTATATGTATACATTCTTTATTAATTTTTTCACTTTTGTAAAGCAAATGTGTAATTTTCTTTTTTGTGTTACTACATTTAAAAAGAAGCAATCTTAAGAAGAATATTAGTTAAAAATCTCATTAGTTAAAATGTTAAATTATCAGTTTCATTGTATTAGTCAACACCTTTTTAAAAACACTCTGAAATCAAAAGAGAAATGAGAATATCTTGAGACAAACAGAAATAGAAACACAAGAGAGGGCATTTGGCTTAGCAGTTAAGACATTGCTTAGGATTCCCTTATCTCATACCAGAGTGCCTAGGTTCAAGTTCTGGCTCTGCTCCCAATTCCAGCTTCCTGCTAATGCACACCCTGAGAGGTAGCAAATGATGACACAACTGCTTGCAACCTCGACACCCTTGTAAGAGACCTACATTGAATTCTGGGCTCCTGGTTTCAAAATGGCCTAACTTGGATGTTGAGGGCATTTGGAAAGTGAACAAGTATATTGCAAATCCCTCTCTTCTCTCCTCTCTCTTTCTCTCTCTCTCGCTCTTCCCATCTCTTAAATAAATAGATTTTATAAACATGAAAAAATTATTAAATCAATTATACAACCTAACTTTTTAACTCAAGAGCAAAAACAATAATAACCTAAGCCCAAAATTAGCAGAAGGAAGAAAAAGAATAATTAGAGCACAAATGAATGCAATAGAGACTAGCAGGATGGTGGAAATATCAAAGAAACTAAAAGTTTGGATTTTGAGAAGATAAACCAATTCCACAAATCTTTAGCTAGACTAGTGAGAGAAAGAAAACACAGATAAAATCAGAGATAGAAAAGGAGACACTACAACTGATATCTGTAAATAAATAAATGCAATGGATTATTAGGGAGCATTATTAACAATTGTATGCCAACCAATTGGATAGCATAAAGATTTATTAGGGACCATTATAGTAAGTGACCCTTGCAAGTCGAAAAAGAATCAAATGATTTTACAACAAGTTAAATCTATTAGAAAATGTTCCAGTTTTTCCAATACCCTAGATGTCTTATTCGATTTGCATCAGTATTTCTAAAGTGAAAATTATGGCTTAGAATTGTATTTCTTCAATGCCACGGCTGAGAAAGAACTGCTAAGGTCAATCCCATTCACAAAAGCTACAAAAAAAAATCAAATATCTTGAAATAAATTTAACCAAGGACATCAAAGATGTCTACGATGAGAATTACAAAAGCTTAAAGAAAGAAACAGAAGAGGATACCAAAAAATGGAAAAATCTTTCATGCTCATGAATTGGAAGAATCAATATCATCAAAATGTCCATTCTCCCAAAAGCAATTTATACATTCAATGCGATATCAAACAAAATACCAAAGACATTATTCTCAGATCTAGAACAAATGATGCTGAAATTCATATGGATACACAGGAGACCTCGAATAGCTAAAGCGATTTTGTGCAACAAAAACAAAGCCGGAGGCATCACAATACCAGATTTCAGAACATACTACAGGGCAGTTGTAATCAAAACAGCATGGTACTGGTACAGAAACAGATGGATAGACCAATGGAACAGAATAGAAACACCAGAAATCAATCCAAACATCTACAGCCAACTTATATTTGATCAAAGATCTAAAACCAATTCCTGGAGCCAGGACAGTCTATTCAACAAATGGTGCTGGGAAAACTGGATTTTCACGTGCAGAAGCATGAAGCAAGACCCCTACCTTACACCTTACAGAAAAATTCACTCAACATCATTAAAGATCTAAATCTACGACCCAACACTATCAAATTATTAGAGAATATCAGAGAAACTCTGCAAGATTATAGGCACAGGCCAAGACTTCTTGGAAAAGACACCAGAGGCACAAGCAGTCAAAGCCAAAATTTACAATTGAGAAATTTTTGTACTGCAAAAGAAACAGTCAGGAAAGTGAAGAGGCAAGCAACAGAATGGGAAAAAGTATTTGCAAATTATGCAACCGATAAAGGAGTAATAACCAGAATCTACAAAGAGATCAAGAAACTCTACAACAACAAAACAAACAACCCACTTAAGATATGGGCCAGGGGCCGGCGCCATGGCTCACTTGGTTAATTCTCCACCTGCAATGCCAGCATTACATATGGGTGCCAGGTTCTAGTCCTGGCTGCTCCTCTTCCAGTCCAGCTCTCTGCTGTGGCTGGGGAAGGCAGTGGAGGATGGCCCAGGTGCGTGGGCCCCTGCACCTGCATGGAAGACCAGGAGGAAGCACCTAGCTCCTGGCTTCGGATCAGGATAGCTCTGGCCGTAGTGGCCATCTTGGGGGTGACTTTTCTTTTCTCTCTGTCTCTCACTCACTGTCTAACTTTATCTGTCAAAAAAAAAAAAAAAAAAGATGGGCCAAACACCTAAAAAGGCATTTTTCAGAAGAGGAAATCCAAATGGCCAACAGACACCTGAAAAAATGTTCAGGATCACTAGCAATCAGGGAAATGCAAATCAAGACCACAGTGAGGTTTCAACCTCACCCCAGTTAGAATTTCTTACATAAAGAAATCAACTAACAAGAGCTGCTCCTGAGGATGTGGGGAAAAAGGGACACTAATCCACTGTCTCTCTCTCTCTCTCACTGTCCACTCTGCCTGTCACAAAAAAAAAAAAAAAAAAAAAGAATTCTATTGGCAGGTAAAATCTAAATCTGAACTCCTTCAGGGTTTGCCTTAACTTCAGAGACTGAGCTTGATCAAGGACAAGTCCAGCTCAGCTCACAACCGGTGACTGATGGGTCGTGGGCAGAAAGGACCAGCCATTTTGAACCAGGATGGGACAACCCTTTTCTACTACCATTCACAGATGTTGCTCCCAAGGGCTCTCCACACAAAAATCTGTCAAGTCACTATCCTACTCTGATGTCAACAAATGTTATCTGCACATTGCTGAGCCAGGCCTCAGTCATAATTTTTACTATTTCCCACATATTGGTGTCTGAACAGAAAAAAAGAAATGCTGAAGAAAAAAATAATAAATTGAGTAATGCCCAAGACATATACACTCTGTACCAAGTACAGATTTTTTTTTGAAAATTGATCTGTTTCTGAGACTAGAATTGCCTACAATACAAATAAGAAGTAGCATTATTTATGTTAGCATCTTTAGAAAACCCGTGCAGTTTAACATAGACATGTTTTAGATGTAAATAATTAGAAATGACCTTTTAGAACCTAAAGATCCTAAGAGGCCTGTGATTTTATTTGCTGCTACAAAATACAAAATTCAAAGGTGTGATACCCTTTACATCATCATTTTCTACCATAACACACATACATATGTGCACACACACATGGATACTTTCAAAAAAAGTAGAGTGACTTTTGAAAATCATTCAGCTGAAGAGAGGTGCTAAAAGAAGAAGAATTATATGCTGTTGGAAAAAAAATGACAGGATAAGAAGTTTGAAATGAGACCTGGCTCTAACATATTGAGACAGACTAATTATTGTGATCATCGTGTCATTTTGCTTGAGGTGGCTCTGAGGCAAGGTATCAAAGTTCTAGGTTGCAAAACCATGATTCACTCTGGCCAATTTAAGTGTATAATAATCTCCAGATAGATCAAATGGTCATGTTTGCATTTGAAATATGCAGCCACACAGCACAATATGCAACTCAACAGCTGCTCCCGTAAGGGGTTCACATCTCTGCCACTTGGCAGAGGCTCTGCAGTTGGTACCAATGAGTGTCGGAACTTCTGCTTCTACTTCTTCTGAAAGCCAGGCACTTGTGTGAGAGAATAAAATCCATTCTACACCCGCATTCTTCCCTCTTGCTTAGGCAGGCTGAGGAGAAGTGACTGATACTGAAGTCTAGGTCACATGAGTAACAAGGACTGGGAGTTTGGAAATTTATTCCTAAACTGGCCCCCGATCATGGCAATTCTCCACACGGACAATCCGAAATTTTACTGCCACTTGCTGTCTGGAAAGCAAACATTTGCTGAAATTAGGTGAGGCTATTTGTTTAAGTCTACTAAACCCTTAACATACACTTTATGAAACTGTCGTAGGCACATGGAGAATCGACTTGTCACATGAAGGCAGTGTGTTGGGAAACTTCATGACAGAGAGCTGGCAATGCTTGAGTGTTGAGACTGTCCTCCATAGTGCAGCATGAAGATGCAATGTGAACTAAGTGGAAAAATGCGATAGGGTTTTGGCAGGCTGGAATAACAGAATAGAGAGAGAGAGAGACAGACAGACCGACAGACAGAGGCATGTGATTGCTGAGAAAGGTTACCAAAGATTAGAAAGTAGGATTTGTTTAGAGTGAGAGTTTGGTGGAGTTAGGTAATGTGATCCAATCAGATTAACAAAGGATAAGCTTCTGAGCAAAAGTTAAAGGACTTATGGTAGCCTACTGTTACTCCAGGGTATAGCTTTTTGTTTTATGCTTTCAGGATGAATAAAAAAGCATGATGCTCTTTATAAGTACTAGATACACCATAATAAATCCTTTGTTTAGTCTTTGAAGTTTTGTGATAGAGCTCCTAGCTTTATGGTAGCTGTATCACTCAGGTATGCCTCAGTGCCCAGTTTACTCTCAAGGGTACCTATGGGGTTTCTGGAAGAACCCAAGGACAGCAGAGGATGACAACTGGTATGGAGTATTACTATTTGCAGAGATAAAAGAGAAGGGGGTGGGGATGGAAACTTTGAAGAATAAAAAGGTTGTAGCTGAAAGAGAGCAGCAAATAAGAAATTGGTGTTTGAAGAAGAAGACCAGATAGAAACATTGAGTGAGATGATGAGGTCATGACACAATCAGCAGTGAGCAATTTAGACTTTAAATTGAGAAAGACTACCAGGTTAATAACTTCTGCACACTCTGGGTATTTAGAGTTCTGTTTCAGACACTTCCAGAAAAATAGATTACTTTTCTTCCCAGAGTGTGAATGAAAGTCCCTACTTACCCGGACTGAGATGTTCTTCTAAGATTAGACACAGATTAGGGACAAAAATCATCACGTTCTATGGAAGAAGTGACTATTGAAAAAAAAAAAAAAAACTAATTTAACCTTTCAAGGGAAATGGATACCTTGGGAAGTGAACATAAAAATATCTTATAAGAAATAAAAAGCCAGATTGAAGGTTTTGGAGGCCCCATGCACCATATGGGAAAAAGAGAATAAATTGAATGTCAAGTAAAAGCAGAGTATAATGGAAGGTGCTTCTGTACAGGATTCAGAGTTGCATCATAATTAAATAGAGCATTCAAGAAGCCAACACCCCAGGAGCAAAGCTGATAATAAAAGTAAAGTTTGATCCTGGCTTCTTTCACATAGCATATTGTCCTCTGTGTTGTCACAGATAACAGGGCAAAACACTTTATACTCTCATTCACATGTGGAATCTTAAAGAGTCAATCTCATAGATAAAGAGTATAAGAAAGGTGGTTACCGGAGGCTGGGAAGAGGTAGGAAAAAGTAAGATATCAATCAAAAGGCACAACTATTTATTCAGACTGAACAAGCTAGTTTAGTAATCTATTTTACTGCATTGTATCATGGCCAATAAAAATAGATATTCCAAAAATATTTAAAAATTATTTATTTATTTGAAAAGCAGAGTGACAAAGAGGATGGGAGAAACAGAGACAGAGAAAGATCTTCCATCTACTGGTTCACTCTCTAAGTGCCTGTAACAGGCAGGGCTGGGTCAGGGTGAAGTCAGGAGCTAGGAACTCCATCCGAGTCTGCCACGTGAATGGGAGGAATCTAAGTACTTGAGCTAACCTCTACTGCCTCCCACATTAGGGGGAGGCTGCATCGGATGTGGAGGCAGGACTCAATCCCAGCCCCTCAGAAATGGGATGTGGGTGCACCAAAAGGTGTCTTAATACACTGTGCCACAATGCCTGGCTCAAAAATAGGTTTATGATGTTCCCACTACAAAACATAAAAAGTGGGCGACGTGATGGATATTAACTTGACTGAATCTTTCTAGAGAGTATATATAGCTTAAAACACCACACTACATCTTGCATTTTATATAGTATTTGTCCATGAAATATAACACTTGTCCATGAATAAAAAATAAAATATTCAACTGAGGAAAATTATACAAGAAATATTTGAGATATGGGGTTAATGGAGATTCCAATTTCCATTTCATAAGTTTCTAAATGTAAAAAGGCTTCATAACTATTATCTAGTATTTGTGTGGAGAATAATGTTATTGAAACTGTACTATGATTTTAGGATCTTTGCCATAATTTGTATTTGTAGAACAATACTAATAAAGAATACAGTAAATAGGTAAATTTTATCTTTTTAAAATTATTTAAATTTTTAATTATTTTAAAAAATGTTAAGGTGAACAAATTTATGTATTTCATATGTACAGATTTAGGAATATAGTAATACTTCCCACCCTAACCTCCATCCCACCCACAATCCCAGCCTCCTCCTTTCTTTCCCCTTCCTTCCCTTAATTTTTACAACTATCTGTTCTCATTAAGTTTTTTTTTTTTTTTTTTTTTTTTTTTTGACAGGCAGAGTAGACAGTGAGAGAGAGACAGAGAGAAAGGTCTTACTTTGCCATTGGTTCACCCTCCAATGGCTGCCACAGCTGGGGCGCTGCGGCCCGCACATCGCACTGATTTGAAGCCTGGAGCCGGGTGCTTCTCCTGGTCTCCCATGCGGATGCAGGGCCTAAGGACCTGGGACATCCTTCACTGTACTCCCGGGCCACAGCAGAGAGCTGGCCTGGAAGAGGGGCAACCGGGACAGAATCTGGCGTCCTGACCAAGATTAGAACCCGGTGTGCCGGCGCCGCAGGTGGAGGATTAGCCTATTGAGCCACGGCGCTGGCCCTCAGTCTCTTTTATACTCATAAGATTAACCCTACATAAGTAAAGAATTCAATAAATAGTAAGAAGAAAATAAAAAACACTGCTTCTCAACAGTAGAGACAAGCACTACAAACAATCATCGAATTTCAACATGTCAATTTCACTCATACATATTACATTTTTTGGTAATCTATTAGTTGTCACAAATCGGGGAAAACATAGGATATTTGTCTTTTTGGGACTGGTTTAATTCACTAAGTACAACGGTTTCCATAAAACTTTAATGAGGGCTGGCGCCATGGCTCACTTGGTTAATCCTCCGCCTGCAGTGCCGCCGCCCCATATGGGAACTGGATTCTAGTCCCCGATGCTCCTCTTCCAGTCCAGCTCTCTGCTGTGGCCCGGGAAGGCAGTGGAGGATGGCCCAAGTGCTTAGGTTGCTGCACCCACATGGGAGACTGGAAAGAGGCTCCTGGCTCCTGGCTTCGAATTGGCGCAGTGCCAGCCGTGGCGGTCATTTAGGGGGTGAACCAATGGAAGGAAGACCTTTCTCTCTGTTTCTCTCTCACTGTCTAACTCTATCTGTCAAAAAAAAAAAAAACTACTTATAAGAAAAATTAATAGAAAATGCATATTATGAAAAAGCAGACATGGATTTCAAAGTTTGGTAGCACCAAAATTAAACCTATCTTTTAATTCCATTTTCAATGAACTTTTTGAAGTCTGCGCTTATTATAAAAATCTTAGGAGTGGTTCCAGGGCACATTCTCCTTATATAGAATTTTACAAAATAATGTATCTCGTGTGTTTACTTGGCAACATTGTTTGAGCTTTAATTGATTACAGCTGATTTAATTTCCTTAATCCTGGATTAGATTTTAACATAAAATAATAATAAAACTATTTTGTGTGCAATAATAACTTCTACAACAGGATAGAAGAACCCATGTCCTTAAAATTCTCTATCTCTTTCTGGTATCTTTAACCATCATTCAACATTTGTCCATATTCTATTTACTGAACACCTGTTGTATGCCAGAGTCTGTGTTATCTGTGGTGTAATAACTCTTGAAAATTATGCTGTAAAATTTGTTCAGTGTAAATAGCAGAAACATTTCTGTGTTTAGACATTCTACAAAAGTAGGAAAATCATTTAACAATCCCGTGAAACTGGAACTTGCTGAACAGAGGGCAACCATGTGCAATGGAAATATTCACAAGTCCTCCAATAAGTAAATCGTGATTTCATCTCCAGCCTCATGTCTAATCATTACTGTTGCTCTACTAAGTTTCTTTGAACTCCTTACAGAGTTCATGATTGCTTGTCTATAAGGCTTGAAAGCACTTTGCATGTTGGGAATTCAAAAACAAATGGGGAGATCTATTTCAGTCTAAAAATCACTATCCACTACTGCGTAAAAAAAAACTGCTTCTAAGTAATTTGCAAACAAATAGCTAAGAGTCTTTTATTCAGGTGCTATTCATTTTCACTTTGAGCTCAGGTAGACTATAGTTACAAAACTATCTGTAGTCCTTGTCTTTAAAAAGGGTACATAGGAATGGAATTTCCACTGCAGATGGAACTGACAGAATACCCAGCTAGAATGCAGAGCAGATGAGCAAAACCTTCATTAGTGGCATCTTAAGGATACAGTCATACGTTATTATGTACTGCCTTAAGACTGAGTCAATGAATGGTTAATATTTCATATAGGTTAATAGGTATGAATGGGCTAGCAATGAAGCTGGATTAATGCCCTAAACAAGCAATAGCTAATAGCAAAATCATTAATTAGGGTTATGTTTACCCTTTTATCATCAACTCTAATTTGTTTGAACTCAGATTCTGTCATTACAGTCAACATTGTTGGCTGTAAAAGAAAAATACTTATGCTTGTCAAGTATGGATTGCAGAATTTTGCCAAGTTTAGCTCAAGTCTGACTTGCTATTTTCATAGTAAGATTGCTAAGGAAAGATTTTTATTTATAACAGATACAGAGAACCTCATTAGTGAATTTGCTAATTAGTCTTTGGCTTTAAACACACTGAAGAAGCAGGACAGACTAATCAGTTTTGTTAAAGGAGCATGGTTGCTTTCCATTAAAACAAAGCCCTTGGGCTTCTAATGAGATACATTATTTCTAGTGAATAACATTTGGAAAGTGAATTATAACATGATTGCTGTATTTAAATTTCAAATCACTATAACCATATTAGAATTTGACTATGGGATTGGATATTATAACAATTATTACCATTATCCCTTCCAAAATAATCATTAAATAGGTTGAAAATTATATTTACAAATAGCACTAGTTTAATTGCCTTCAATGCATTTGGCAACTATCATTAAGCCAATTTTTCTTCATGATTTGGGTGTTCCAAATAGGCCATATATTTTGGAATTTTATACAGCATAAATTTAACTAATTTACCAGTCAACTAATTAAAAGTTTTATATACTTTTATTTATATTTCATGCACTGTTATACATTTCAGATTTTACCACTTGTACGGTTGCATTTTTTGTGTTTCCACATTCCATCAGTCCATTAGCTAACGTAGCAGCAGCAAACACTAGTGGTTCAATGAAGAAACTTAAGAACAATCTAATTATGACGGAGTAGAAAGGAATGAGGAATAATGTCAGAGACTCCCTAAAGAATAAGAGAAGAGAAGGGAAGTGCTGTGGTCTCCCATTCTATTCTATGCTAAGTGGCCAAGGATTCCTGCTTGCTTGAAAACTGGTGTTTCTCCTCTCAAAACTCATATCCAATAATCCGTTGTTGAGAAGGATGAAAGGCCATAGTGTGGGATTATTTTAAGGAAATATCCACAACCTAACTCTAAATGGGATAGCCAGGGATTTCTGATGTAACAATTCCTGTTTCCCTAACTTCCTTACTGGTGCATCCTTGAATTTCCCCTGAATGCAAGAGTCTTTTTCCGTGAAATTTGATTTTAGAACGTAGGTGCAGGACTGATCTTATGATACAGATTCTAAAGCGAATTTTTCAAGCTGGATTACTCATAAACTGGATTGCAGTGAGGACTCACATGGGAAGTAGATAATATTCTGATTAGTCTTGGTATCCTATGTCAGTACAATTGTCAGCCTTCATCATTTATCATTATGGAAGGAGTACAGGTTGACTAAATGTATTACTGGTTCATTGTGTCAAACATTTAGGAGTTACAGGAAAAGTAGTAAATTCTAAAGACTAGAATTTGATGTCTACAGATGGGTACTGTAGATTCACTGAAGAATGTCAAAAAAGACATGAGAGTGATTACCCACAATTTTAATGTTAAGATCAAAGAATTTGGAAGCATCTAAAGACATTTTCCTCTACCAGTGTGCAAAGTATCTAGGATCAAGCTCAATGTTAAATTTAAGTGTAGTAGAACTCTAGAGAATATGAATTCTCAACCCAGCAGGTCTTCAGTTTAAAAGGCTGGGCCCTGGCTGAGAAAAAATTCAAAGTACCAAGGTCTTTAGTTGGCATGGGAAACATACCTCAGGATCCTTAAGCCCTGAAGTGGCTCACTCCTCTGATACAAAGTCTAGAGCTCTCCACACCCCATCGCCCCTCACTCCTGTATACACCTCTCTGCTTATTACAATGACATAAAGGCCGCTGCCTTGTAAGACACCATTCACCACTGCTCATCTATAGTTCAAAATCTCTAAATCTCTTCTTCTCCACCCTCCAGGTTTCTGAGCCAATCTCAACACATTCTTAACTGGGTGTCGCAGGGCTGGGCTAAGGCAAGAGAGAAATCACACGAGGAAGGAACTTAAGTACCTACCAACAAGCACAGTCAGGAATATGAGGAACATGTTTTGGACTAGACCCTTAGGATGCTGAATTAAAATGAGTAGGATATGGTAGAGGCTTGTTTTGATTTTTAAATGAAAAATAAAATCTTTGAACACATGATAATCACCCTGGTGATGGGGGGCAGATATTTTAGTGAGTGGCAAGTTTGGAACAGCAGCAAGAAGGCCTGACCCTCTCGTGGTCATTTTCCACACAAGAGCTAGTTTTTGCAACCAGACTCATGGAGCAAATGAGAGACTAAGTTTGCTTAAGAGGGACATTTTAATAACACAATGAGAGGGTGCAATAAATATCCTGAGTCATTTCCAAAGAGACCTTCCGCAGCTTTTGAGGGTATCTGTACATTGGGGCATAAAATCTACCCAGGTATTTTGAGAAATGTTGGATACAGAGCCTGAGCTGTCAGCAATGTCTGTGTCTATGAAGCATCATACCAGCCTTGTGGCACAAGTGCCGGGGAGGAAGCCTCTTTTCCAGAATTCCTAATAGTCAATATAAGGGATCAATGTCAGCATGTCCAGACCTTTCTGGTGTATGAACTGTAGTGTTCCCACAATATGAATGCCTACCACAGTGGCATTCATCATGGGAAAAACTTAAAAACCAAGAGAAAGAAGGCCAGGGAGAGGAACTGTGGCACAGTGATTAAATCACCCACATCCCATATCTGAGTGGCTGGGATTCAGATCATCCCCTGCTTCCCATCCAGTTTCCTGCTTAATGTACCTCTTGAGTGGCACCAAATGATGGCTCTAGAAGGTGGGTCCTTGCCACTCACCTGGGAAACCTGGATGGAGTTCTTGGCTCCTGGATTCAGTCTGTTCCATTCTCAGCAGACATCTGGGCAATGAACTGTGGATGAAAGCTCTCTCTCTCTCTATGCACACACACACACACATCTACTTTCAGATAGATTTTTAAAAAAATTTAAAACAAATAAACACAGAGAAGGAAAGACAATATCATTCATCTTAGTGCTGGTAAGTGGGTTCATTAACAGATTCGACGTGGTTGCAAAGTTTCTACACGGCCCCTAGAGCAGAGATTTCTGCTCCTGTGGCCCAACTAACCATCCACAAACAGTAATTCCAGCTCCTGATATGACAGCAACCTGTGAGGAAAACAATTAATTTACCATTTAAATTTAGTCATATACTTAGCAGTTCAATTTAGATAACATTCAAGGTAACTCGAATAACATTAAGTACTTTAGTTCAATGTGTTTATGATCAACCCACTTCTAAATATGCATTATTATTGTGTAGAAGTTGTAAGTTTTTGTTTGTTTATTTTCATTTTTAGTTAAAAGCCAGAGAGAGCGACAGAGAGAGTCACTCCCCAAATGCCCAGAAGAACCAGGGCTGGGCCAGATTGATGCCAGGAGCCAGGAACTCAATCTGATTCTCCCACATGGGTGACAGGTACCCAAGTCTTTGACCCATCAACATGCTTCCCAGGGTGCACATTAGCAGGAAGCTGGAACTCCAAACAGAACCTGGACTCAAAACAAGGCACTCTGATATGGGCTACAAGCATCCCAAGTGGTGCCTTAACCCCTGTGCAAAACACCTGCTCTACTGCCCACATTTAATTCTGCTTTTTTTCTTCAACTTGACAAACAATTTATAGTTGGACTCATAAACCTGGGTGTGTGCTTTCCTTCTGTGATCCTGTACTCATTTTGGAGATTTGCTGAGTTGTTCTAATTTATAATACAAGAAACGCAAACAAATCAAATATCCTCTCTAGATCACCTACACTTTTTTAAGGAGTAATTTTCCTGAGAAAAATAATCAGTACAAGAATTTTTTCTGTTTCTATTAACTAAGGTAAAGGAGTAGGAAATAATTTTACAGAGAAAGCCACTGTTACAGTCAGTCTTGCTGACAATGCCGAAAATGGGAAACAAACCTGCAGCTTTCAGTGGGCTAAATGATTAACTTGGCCAAGGTAGAAGTTCCTGAAACACTAATAAGAAAAGATTTATTTGCAAAATCTCTGTTGTTGCCTTTGTAGAAGATAATTTAACAGGGAACTATGTTGTTTTTTCTTATTCTTAAAAAATATCCATTAACTCTCCAGACGATCAGAAGTTCTTAGAAAATGTATGAGACAGTATTTTTATCTTTACACCTGTTTCTCTGTAAGATATCCACTAGTATGCCATGGCATTTATTTCAAATCTATGTAAGCATAAAAATTGTGTGCTTGGGGCTGGTGCTGTGATGTAGTAGGTTAAGCCTCCACCTGAGGCGCTGGGATCCCATATGGATTCACTTCTGATTCAGCTCCCTGCCAATAGTGTGGGACAACAGCAGATAATGGCCCAAGTGCTTGAGCCCCTGCACGCACATGGGAGAGCCTGGAGAAGCTCCTGGTTCCTGACTTCAGACTGGCCCAGCTGCAGCCATTTCAGCTAAATAGGGATTGAATTGGAGGATGGACTATCTCTCAGTCTCTGTCTCTCTCTCTCTCCCTGTAACTCTGCCTTTTGAATAAAATAAATCAATCCTAAAAAAATAAATAAAAAATGTGTGCTTGACATTTCAAATTGGTTTTGACCCATGACTATGTATAAAATGTGGCCTAGGGGCCAGCACTGTAGGCTAAACCTCCACCGGCAGTGCCGGCATCCCACGTCTGTGCAGGATAGTGTCCTGGCTGCTCCTCTTTCTACCCAGCTCTCTGCTGTGGCCTGGGAAAGCAGTAGAAGATGGTCCAAGTTCTTGGGCCTCTGCACCCACATCGGAAACCCGGAGGAAGGTCCTGGCTCCTGGCTTCAGTTAGGATTAGCCCCGGGTGTTGTGGCCATTTGAGGAGTGAACAAATGAAAGTCCACTCTCTCTGTCTCTCCCTCTCTCTGTCTGTAACTCTACCTCTCAAAATTTTTTTAAAAAGTGTCCTAAACAAATGATGTTCCAGACAACATTTATGATTCCTTTAACTTATTCCTATGAGGGGAGTCTTCCTCCATTTTTATGCTTGTACCTTCATTGAAATTCAAGGTAGGAGTACAAAAATTTCCTGAAACAAATCACAAAGTCATGGGTACACAGCTTAGATTTCAGATGTTTATTTTCCCTTCTCTCCTTTTTTTATGAGTGTCTCCCAGGATTAATCACTCCTGTAAGCAGACTTCAGTGGCTGAAAATGTGCATCGTGCTTCTGAGAGCATCATATATTCCTGCTTTAGAGAACTGTGTGGCCTCAAGACTCATATTTCCCAAACTGCTGTCGCCATATAAGATAGTTCCTCCTCACATGTTATCTTGACAAATAGCCTAGAAACATTTTAATTTTCTTTCCTTTGTAGAATTTATAAAGATTTTTAAAGTACTTTGCTTATTTTTTGAATAAAGAAACTAAGAAAGTAAGCCAAAGAATTTCTAATGATATAACAATTCTTATACAATGATTCATGTGAATTGAATTTTAAATTATGCTTTTTTAATATGTTTTAAGCTTTTTATTTAGTGAGAGAAATGCATAGGAGAGTGAGGGCTCTGTCTGACAAAGAGAAAAATCTGGATTCATACCGAGTACCAGGAGCCAGCCGTGTGGAGGAGCATGCCGGCTAGGAAGCACGGGGCGGGTGGCCCAAAGGCACAGGAGCAGCATGGGCGCAATGGTGAAAGAAGCAAAAGGCCAAAAAAGCTAAATCATCTTAAAAAGTAGTTCACAATAGCTTATGAAATGCTTTTTGCCAGCAATGCTAGCATCCCATATGGTTACCAGTTTGTGTCCGGGCTGTTCCACTTATGATGCAGCTCCCTGCTAATGGCCTGGGAGAAGCCAAGGAAGATGGCCCATGTTCTGGGACTCTGCTACCCACGTGGGAGACCTGGAAGAAGCTCCTGCCTCCTGGCTTCGGCCTGGCCCTGCCCCAGTCGTGGCTATCTGGGGAGTGACCCAGCGAATGGAAGACCTCTCTCTCTCTGTCTCTCCCTCTCTCTGTAGTTCTGACTTTCAAATAAATAAGTCTTTAAAAAATGTTTTATGAGCAAATAGGAGAGTAACTACAAGGCTTCAATAATAAAGTAATGTCAAAGAGTGGGGAATGTTACTTGCCCTGATTTGATCAGTATGCATTACACACATGAATTAAAATGTTGCAGTGTGCCTCATAAACACATACAATTAGTATTAATTTTAAAATACAAAAATATTAATCTTTATTAATCAGTAATGTTAAAGGGACTACAAACACTTATCATTTGAAAGGAAAAAAGTAAAATATAGGTAATAATCCTATTGTGCTAACAAAATAAAGCACTTGTTCACAACATTCCTCCTAATTATCTTAAACTTACTGGTTTCTTTTAAGTAATAATCTTTGCAATTAATTAAATTCTACATTGAAGCAGAGTGTGAAATGAATTCTAGAATGAAAATCAGAGTACAAGCCATAATAGCAGGTGCCTTACATAAGTTCCATATATATGATGGTTCAAATTCTTTCCTTAATATTACTTAAAAATGTTTGTCTTTTGGATAAATAAAATAATTGTTAAATATAAATTTATTTGGATATTTTAAGTAATAAATTTAATTTAGAATGGTCTATCAGTTCTTTCCATTAGGTAATTGTTTACTAATATAAATCTGCTTTTACTGTATCTCAGTTTGGGGTTAATAAAACACAGAAGCTGTGGTGACTGAAATATTACACAGAGGTAGTAGGATCTCTTCATTATGCTTATTGAATATATTCCAAGTCTTCTTTTAAGTAAAATTTTAGTACTATGCTGTCACCTCATTTCTCAATCACAGTTCTTTTTTTTTTTTTTTTTTATGGGCAGAGTTAGACAGTGAGAGAGAGCGACAGGGAGAAAGGACTTCCTTCTGTTGGTTCACCGCCCAAATGGCCGCTTTGGCTGGCGCACTGCACCGATCTGAAGCCAGGAGCCAGGTACTTCCTCCTGGTCTCATGTGACGGTGCAGGGCCCAAGCACTTGGGCCATCCTCCACTGCTTTCCCAGGCCACAGCAGAGAGCTGGATCAGAAGTGGAACAGCCAGGACTCGAACTGGAGTCCATATGGAATGCCGGCACTGCAGCTGGTGGCTTTACCCATTGTGCCTTAGCAGAGGTGACGGCCCCTCCCCCTAAGTATTTATTTTTACTCTTGCAGTCTCTTGGCTCTGAACGAACCACTTTGTTTCTCATTTCTATTGATGGTGGAATGATCATAGTGGTACATTCAGTCTATTTCTCTTGCTACAATGCTCCCTTCAACTTCCAAGATTGTAGTGTTTTTGAGTGGAGGTAAATTAAAACCACGAAGATGATCAAGAAAAATTTCACTGGAGAATCAGGATTTTGCAATACTTCTCTAAGAGCAGTCTTCCATGTCAAATTGCACATCTTTCGTGTGGCACTCAACATTAGAAGATATACTCTTATAGCCCAGTAAGATAACTATAGCCAACAACAATGTATTTTATATTCCAATATAGATAGCTAGAAAAGGATTTTGAATGTCAACACCAAGGACAAATGAAAATTTTGTCACCAGCAAATTAAATACTGCCTCATGCTCCCAAAGTGTGTCACTGTGTATCTAAACAACTTATTTCTGTGAGTTTTTACAGAACATGTGCCTCACTTAAAATATATATATATAAAGCCGGCGCCGTGGCTCAATAGGCTAATCCTCCACCTTGCGGCGCCGGCACGCCGGGTTCTAGTCCCGGTCGGGGCGCCGGATTCTGTCCCGGTTGCCCCTCTTCCAGGCCAGCTCTCTGCTATGGCCAGGGAGTGCAGTGGAGGATGGCCCAGGTGCTTGGGCCCTGCACCCCATGGGAGACCAGGAAAAGCACCTGGATCCTGGCTCCTGCCATCGGATCAGCGCGGTGCGCCGGCTGCAGCGGCGGCCATTGGAGGGTGAACCAACGGCAAGGGAAGACCTTTCTCTCTGTCTCTCTCTCTCACTGTCCACTCTGCCTGTCAAAAAAAAATATATATATATATATATATATGTGTGTGTGTGTGTATATATATATATATTTATTTATTTGAAAGGCAGAGCCACAGAGAGCCAGAGAAAGAGAGAGAAACAGAGAGAGAGAGAGAGAGAGGTCTTTCATCCACTGTTTCACTCCCCAGTTGGCCACAACAGCCAGAGCTGAGCTGTTCCGAAGCCAGGAGCCAGGAGCTTGTTCCTGGTCTCCCATGTGGGTGCAGGGGCCCAAGGACTTGGGCCATCTTCCACTGCTTTCCCAGGCCATAGCAGAGAGCTGAATCGGAAATGGACCAGCTGGGTCTCTAACCAGCGCACATATGGGAAGCCGGCATTGCAGGCGGTGGCTTTCACCCTCTATGCCACAATGGCAGCCCCTCTTCCTCATTTTCAATGCTCTAGTGCTTAATGTAGAACAGAAGATAACATTGATGTTTTCCTTTTGATTTGGAACAACAATTTTTTCATTGCAGTTAAGTACCCCATCATAGCAAGACTGCAGGAGAAGAGGGGTATATAAATATTTACCCAGGTTTTCATTATATAACTTTCTTTTTTTAAAAAAGATTGATTGATTTATTTGAGAGGCAGAGTTACAGACAGTGAGAGGGAGAGATAGAGAGAAAAATCTTCCTTCCATTGGTTCACTCCCCAAATGGCTGCATTGGCCAAAGCTGCACTGATCTGAAGCCAGGAGCCAAGTGCTTCTTCCTGGTCTCCCATGCGAGCAGGGGCCCAAGCACTTGGGCCATCCTCCACTGCCTTCCCAGGCCACAGCAGAGAGTTAGATCGGGAGAGGGGTAGCCGGGACTTGATCCGGCGTCCATATGGGATGCTGGCACTGCATCTGGAGGATTAACATACTGCACCACAGAGCCGGCCCCACATTATATAATTTTCCTATAAGACCCCAAGAATGAAGCATACTGTAAATAAAAAGGCACAATTATCTCTACAAACAGGGTTGCTGTTACTCCTCCAATACCTGTGCTTAAGAGTCACTCTGTCTATAAGGAATAGAGACCCATGAAGTAAAACCCAATTTGAAAGTTGTTGCCCTATCCAGAAAAAAAACAGCAGAATATCAATTTAAGCTATACTATAAAATTATTTAAAGCTGGCTTTGGTGTCTTAAAGCTTTATGTACTCTGGAATAGGATAAAACATGCAAATCATGGAGGGCTAACTTCATAACCTGCTTTTCTCAGCATTCCCTTCTTCCTATAGCACTTCAGATTTCATGTAAAGTATAATTCTGCCAGTAAGACCCAACACAACATGTAAATATGAACAGAAATGTGTCACTCGGGTTATACTGTGCATTTTCAGGCATAAAGTCAAACTTTTTCTTTAGTGGTTGGCCTGAATTGGCTGTAAATTGTGCCAATGAATAAATTATTTAGAGGCAGAAATAAATGAGGCTTATCCTTTAACATATTTTTTTCAATCATTCATTTTTCAGACCTGTCAAAAACCTCTTCTGGCCTATTGAATTATTACCTCTTTCCTCCTCACTCCTGCTGCCTCTCTCCCTTCATTTTGTTTTATTTCTATGTGTGTATGTGTTAGACTGTTATAGGCATAATTAAAGCATTTTGTTGAGGGGAAACAAAGTGAATCCGTTTTCACCATTAAGAAAAGTTATGCTGAGTCAGCAAAGTATAAGGGCCATACCTAAGCTGAGTGCTAAATCCAGAAAGAGTGAACAATTTATCATCAAAATCAAAAACAGAAAAAGAAATAAGGATTTCCAGGTGATCTTCACAAAGGAACTAACTCAATTCTGGGACGAAAAATCTTTAAAAAGATCTTAATAAAAGCGTAACAATTCAATAATAAATAGATGCTATGCAGTGTCGAATTTTATGTTTGAGACAATGACAGGAAAATAGATAGTGAGTTCAACATGTACTTTAAACAGATCAGCAGGAGAAAATGCCTATTTCTTTCAGAAATACTTTTAGTAAGAAAGATGTGTAGAATTGATGGTAAAAGCTAATGGGAAAAATGAGAAATAGAACTTTGCAGCTTTCTTTTATAGTAATAAATTATTCCCCACCCCCAAAACTCCCCACCCCCCAGAAAGTAGGGATGGTCCTCCTGCAGAATCACTGTTAGAAAACTTACAAGCAGCCATACATCTCTGGAAAAGATAGAAATCAAGAATATCAATATTATTACAAAAGCTTAAAGAATTCACGTTCCACGGGTCTGGGATTCTGACAGGTATTTAGATAGGAGCGGATTAGACGCTGCTGGGGAAGGTGAGTTGCCAGGAAGAATTTGAGGACTTACTTTGAAAAAGTCAAGCACGTTGTTCTTGACTATCTCTGGGTTTTCTGAAACTTAGAAGGTATGTTGAGAAGATAAAGGAAGAACAGAAGTTGAGAGGTGAATCTTACTCAGTAGGGATCAAATACCAGTTTCTCCTGCTGAGTTGGCTTCTAAATGATTATGGAAGATGTAGGCTGTAATTTTGTTAAGGAGTAAAATTAATGTATATTGTTCTATACTTTGTTAATTTTCTAAATTCCTCATTCAAATTTCTAAGTAGCTATCAAATACTTGACCACAACCTGGGGAAAAAAAAAACACACTGTTTCTTTTATTCACCTGCCCCAAAATGTTAAGTATCTGAGTTACTGTGAATTGAGCTGCAAAATAGACATGGGGATATAGGTACCTCTTTCATATACTGATTTCATTCCCTTTGGGTGTATTCTCAGGGGTAGGATAGCTGAGTCAAATGGTAGATCTACTTTTAGTTTTCTGAGGAATCTCTAGGCTGTCTTCCATAATGGTTGTACCAGTTTACATTCTCACCAAAAATATATTGGGGTACACTTTGCAACATCTGTTATTTTAGGGGGGATGTGGGGATAATAATCATTCAAACTGGGTTGAATGAAACCTCATTGTGGTTTTTATTTGCATTTCCTTGATGGCTATTGCTCCCGAGCTTTTTTTCATGTGTCTGTTGCCGTTTGAATTTCATGCTTTGTAAAATGTCTGTTCATGTCCTTTGTCTATTTTTAACTGGATTGTTTTTATGGTTGTTATTGAATTTCTTAAGCTCCTTATGTATTCTGGGTATTTTTTTAAACTTTTATTTAATAAATATAAATTTTGAAAGTACAACTTTTGGATTATAGCAGTTCCCCCTCCCAACACACCCTCCCACCTGCAAACCATCCCATCTCCTATTCCCTCTCCTATCCCATTCTTCATTAAGATTCATTTTTATTATTTTTATTTACAGAATATCAACTTAGTATACAATAAGTAAAAAAATTTCAATAGATTGCACCCGCACAGACACACAAAGTATAAAATACTGCTTGTGTATTCTGGGTATTAATCCTTTATCAAATGCCTGGTTTGCAAATATATCCTCCCATTCTGTTGGTTGTCTTTTTGTTGAGAGTTTCCTTTACTGTGCGGAGACTTATTTGATTTAATTTCGTTTGTTTATTTTTGCTTTCATTGTCTGTGCTTCTGGGGTCTCATTCAAGAAATCTTTGCCTATGCCAGTGTCCTGCAGCGTTTCCTCTATGTATCCATCCAGTAATAAATGGTTTAAAGTCTTAGGTTTAGATCCTGATCCATGGTAATTTGATTTTTGTATGTAAGGTAAAGGTATTTTTTATGTAAGGAAGGGGCCTTGTTTTATACTTTTAAATGTGGAGATCCAATTTTCCCAGCGCCATTTGTTTGAGACTACACTTTCTCCAGGGAGTGATTTTAGTTTGTTTGTCAAAGATTAGTTGGTTATAGATGAATGGATTGCTTTTGGGGGTTTCTATTCTGTTCCATCAGTTTACAATGTCTATTTTTGTACCAATATCAGGCTGTTTTAATTGTAACAACCCTGTAGTATATCTTGAAATCTGGTGTTATGATGCTTTCAGCTTTATGTCTATTGTTTAAGATTGGTTTCGCTATTTGGGGTCTCTTGTGTTTCCATATGAACTTTAGGATCATGTTTTGTTCAAATGAAAAGGTAGGAATCAACCTGGATATCCATCAACTGATGACTAGATACAAAATATGAGATATATATATATATATACACACACAAATATATATAATGGAATACTACTCAGCCACAAAAATAATGAAATTCTGTGTTTTTGCAACAAAATGGATGCAACTGGAAACTATTATGCTTACTGAAATAGGGCAGACCCCAAGAGACAAATATCACGTGTTTACTTTGGTTTGTGGTAGGTGATGTATAGAGTACAGAAATTTAATATATATGAGTGAAATTGACATTATGGGATTTGATTATCATTTATACCCCTTGTCTAGATTCCTGGTGAACAGTTGGTATGTGTATTTTTTACTTTTTGAAATTCTTATTTAGTGGATCATTAAGCCTGTAATGATAAAGTAAATTAAAATATGTTATTGCAAAAATTAGAAAAGAAAGGGGCAGAGAGGGAGGCAATATTCTTATATTCTTGGAATTGCACCTATCAACTGCATGGAATCTGTTACATTATATTAATAAAATATGGGGCCAGCACAGTGGCACAGTGAGTTAATGCCCTGGCCTAAAGCGCCGGCATCCCATATGGGTGCCGGTTCGAGACCCAGCTGCTCTGCTTCCTGTCCAGCTCTCTGCTATGGCCTGGGAAAGCAGTAGAAGATGGCCCAAGTTCTTGGGCCCCTGCACTCATGTGGGAGACCCAGAAGAAGCTCCTGGCTCCTGGCTTCGCATTAGCACAGCTCTGGCCACTACAGCCAACCGGGGAGTGAACCATTGGATGGAAGACCTCTCCCTCTCTGCCTCTCCTCTCTCTGTGTAACTCTGACTTTCAAATAAATAAATAAATCTTTATTTGAAGGGAGGAGAGAACTTCCATTCTGACTACGACCTTGCCTAAATATGATCAGAGTCGGTGAACTCAAAAGGCTTCCATAGCCTTGGCAACTCATGACAAGAGCCTAGGGAGATTACTGAGGCCATAAACAATAGTGTTAATTTGTGAAGTCAACAACAGGAGTCACTGTGCACTTACTCCTCATGTAGGATCTCTGTCCTTAATGTCCTGTACATTGTGATTTAATGCTATAACTAGCACTCAAACAGTATTTTTCACTTTGTGTTTCTATGTGGGTGCAAACTGTTGAAATCTTTACTTAATATATGCTAAACTGATCTTCTGTATATAAGGAGAATCGAAAATGAATCTTGATGTCAATGGAAGGGGAGAGGGAGCGGGAAAGGAGAGGGTTATGGGTGGGAGGGAAGTTATGTGGGGGAAGCCATTGTACTCCATAAGCTGTACTTTGGAAATTTATATTCATTAAATAAAAGCTAAAAAAAACACAAATAAATAAATAAATCTTTAAAAAATAAAATAATAAAATTGTGTATGTAAAAGTATAAAACTGCTAAGTATCTCTGTAGTACTAACTGAATTTTTATAATACATTCTTAATCTTAATTAATTCTTATAATCTTAATGTAGTTTTAAATTTATTTTCTCCTTGAAGTAAATTCTTTATATCCAAGTGTTATGGGCTAACTGTACTTTCCTCTAACTTTATATATTGAAATCCTAATCCAACCCTCCCAACACTGCAGAATGTGCCTGGATTTGGAAATGTGATTATTTTTTAAAGATTTATTTATTTATTTGAAAGATGGAGTTACAGAGGCAGAAAGAGAGAGAGAGAGAGAGAGAGAGAGGAAGGGGGTGGGGTGGGGGGAGAGAGATCTTTCATCCACCGTCTCACTCCCCAAATGGTCACATTGGCCAGAGCTGAGCCAATCCGAAGCCAGAAGCCAGGAGACTCCTCCGAGTCTCCCTCATGCGGGCAGAGGCCCAAGGACTTGGGTCATTCTACACTGCTTTCCCAGACCATGGCAGAGAGCTGGATCAGAAGTGGAGCAGCCAGGACTTGAACCGGTCCCATATGGGAAGCCAGCACTGCAGGTGGTGGCTTTACCCACTAAGTTCCGTTGGGTAAACCCCACTGCAATAGGGCTGAAGCCATCTGTGAGAAGAGGAGATGAGGACAGAGACAACAGACAGCAGGTTAAAGCAACCATCTACATAATAAAGGCAGAGCTTGCAAAAGAAATGAATCATTTAAACCCTATGGTTTTGCATTTTTATTCTCCAGAATTAACAGAAAATACCTTTCTGTTACCCAAACCACTCAGTCTGCTATTTTGTTATAGAGTCCCTGGCAAATAATACAACCAGTTATGATAAAGTTGATTAAATATTTTCCAAAAAAGTCCCGTCATTTATTGAATAATTATTGAACATTTACTAAATGCCAGATACATTTATTATTTCATTTTATGCACAAAAACTGATAGTGGATTAGTAATATTCTCATTTTAATGATATTCATATTTTATACTAATATATATATTCTCAAGCTATATAACTTGTTAACACTGATTATTTCATTTGGATTTTGTTTATATTCTCATTCCCCAATATAAAATATTTATAGCCCTATGCACTTCAGCTTAATTTCTTTTCTTCCCTAATGTCTTGGTATTTGGATTCCTTTTTTCTGGATTTTGTTCACTATATTAAATTCCTTTATCTGGCAACTAAATTTAAAATTTTTAATAAATTCAACAGCAAGTTCCAAATAATGGCAAAAGAACAGAGTTGGGGATGAATCTTCTATCTACCAATCAATAGTTGTGAAAACCAAGTTAACCTGTTTGAGCCTTGTATTTTCATTGGAGTACTGTCGTCACACCAAATCATTTTTTTTCCTGAGGTTTGATGCAGTCTATGCACAGTGTCTGGTTTGTAATCATTCAGTATCATTCAGATAATAAATAGTCTTTAATATACAATCTGTGGTTCTATCATAAGATTTGTCATTTTGGAGTACTTCCATACAAAGAATTTTGAGTTCTTTTAAAAAATCACTTATTGCTAAATCTTGACAATTAAAAATTCATTAGTTTCAAGGCAACATCAATTACAGCAAAGCAAGTATCTTTGGGTCTGTATTCTCATTGAAGAATTGTTTTCTCATTAGGCACTGATAAATAAATAATTAATCATGAAATTACAAGGAGCACGAGTTGTTTCTAACTTTAGTTGACAGGCAACACAAGCCAAAGTGGAAAAGTATTAAGAAAAAAATGTCTACCCTCCAGTATTACTTCATTTGTTGAGTAGCTCACTCAGTAAGTAGTTAATGGATGAGTAGTGGGAGGGAAGTGCTGAAATGAAGCAGAGGTTACAAAGATAAATCAAGACATAGCTAATAAAAAGGTATCAATATGATTAATACAGGATAAATGGGAATTATTTTCATACTAGAATTACACAGAAAATCCCCAGAAGGTCTTAAAATACAAAGGATTATTTTTAATTGACCTGGTTAAGGCATACAATACAAAAGGTGTACAATTAAAACTGGATCATATCAGATAGACAGTATTTAGGCTTTATGTAAATAGTAATGTGGGAGAACCCAAGCATTTTTTTTAAAGATTTATTTTATTTATTTGAAAGACAGAGTTACAGAGAGCAGTAGAGACAGAGAGAGAAGTCTTCCTTCTGCTGGCTCATTCACCAGATGGTTGCAATGGATCCGGAGCCAGGAGCCAGGAGCTTCTTCCGTGTCCCCCACAGGGGTGCAAGGGCCCAAGCACTTGGGCCATCCTCCACTGCACTCCCAGGCCACAGCAGAGAGCTGGATCAGAAGTGGAGCACTGGGTCTTGAAGCAGCGCCCATAAGGGATGGCAGTGCTTAAGGCCAGGGCGTTAACCTGCTGCACCACAGTTCTGGCCCCTATACATGCATTTCTATGTGTATGTATGTAAATATAAATTCTGTTGATAGTATTATAGATGCACTTATTTCTTTAGAGTATTTATTATTGGTCATTGTCCATAGAGTTGAGTTCACTGTGTAAGCAATGATTTGTTCTACTGTGAGGCCTGCTCTTGCAGTCAAAGTATTGAAATGTTGTCATGTAGTACGATGATAGCTTGCTGAAGGAAGCTCTAGGAAAAGTCACTGACTACTTCAGCTAGAAAGGAAGTAATGACACATTTAGGTCGGCTCATTCACCAGATGGTTGCAATGGATCCGGAGCCAGGATCCAGGAGCTTCTTCCGAGTCTCCCTCATGGGTGCAAGGGCCCAAGGACTTGGGCCATCTTCCACTGCTTTCCCAGGCCATAGTAGAGAGCTTGATTGGAAGAGGAGCAGCCAGAACTCAAACCAGCACCCATATGGGATGCCAGTGCTGCAGGCCAGGACTTTAACCCACTGCACCACAGCACCGGCCCCCAAGTGTATATTTAATAGAGGTAAGGAAGCCTTGGACATGTACCCAAGAACTCAGAAGTTATTTTAGGCAATAATGCAACCTTTGTCTTGGAAAATAGTTGAAAATAAATTTGGAAACCATGAGTGTCTTAAATGTCAAGGTAAGGAGATTTGATTTGTTCAGAAAGAAATGCAGATTAATTATAGATTTTGAGTAAGGTGCAGAATGTTACTCAATCAAAACTGTATGACTTTTCTTCAAGGAATCCTCATTTTTCATTCCATCCCAGCAAGGGCAAGAATTAGCTTCTCATTTAAGTTACAAATCAATGTTTTTCTGTCTATGCACTGAATTTTGGTAAATGCACACCATTAAAAATTCTTCAAGTCTCTTATTCCCATGAGTAATCACTAGGATTTTCATGAACTAGGCATACTCAGAAGAATATGCCACATACATGTATACAAACACACATACATGCTCACATGCACATGTACTTCTTTGATTACCCTTTTAACATGTTAAAATTGTCTATTAATTATGCTAGATAATTACATAAAAAGTACACAGAATTTATATAAAGTTTCACTTTCATGTTATTATGTAATACTGATTCTGTCTTTGTTGTGAACAGTGTAATGCAATACCATGAGGCATAAACAAGCTTCACTGAATGTAATCATTACACACATCATATTTTATGTATAATAATTTTGCCCAATATAATTTAATAAAAACATGTCTTTCTTTGCCATATTTATATGAATTTTAAGTATGTGTTGGAAATATCCATATATATACATTTGATGTATTAATTTATTTTTATATAATTATGTTGGAAGCTGTCAAACAGAAGGAGGTAAAATGATATTGAAATTAATTTTATTATAATTTAATGTCAATTTTATTACAATTTAATTATAATTGAACAGTCTGAACATACAACCATAGTGTTTATACTTTGAAAAACATTTTTTTGCCAATGGTAATCAAAAGCCATTGAGGTAGAAACAACTCATCAGATGTGGGAAATAAGCCCAGCAGAGATCAGCTACCCACCAAAGGATGGACTCTGACACAAAAGTTAGCACAAAGCAATCCTGCATTCAAAACCTTGCAAGCATGTTTGACACCTGGAGCAAGGAGAACACATTTTTTATTTCCAAGGGCACAAGTCTCCCACAGTTCCTCATTGGCTGAATATGGGTCACAGTCTTCCCAGATGCCACCTAAGACTTTATTTTTTCTTTGCATGGCTTTCTTTCTGCTCCCTTCCCCATTTAAGTTTCTCAAGTTTTATTTCTCCAGAATGGTGAAAGCCTTTGCAAGCAGGGTTCAGGGCTAAAGCTGATGATGGGTCTTTGCTGTGGCGATTGTAGCTACCAGGCAGAATCAGCGTTGCAGAAGGAACATTTGAGGTTAGGCTAAGTATATATGGGTTCCTCAGGGTTAAGCATAATATCCTGTGTGTGTAGTCTGAATCCTGTGAGATGGAGGCTTGATCTAACATGAAATTATTCTGGTTGTTCACTTTTATTATTTGAATACCAACTACCAGATGTGGCAACATTTCACCACTCCCACCTGCCCAAATTTTTATTTCTCAGAAATGGCCTGTTTACCCTGTCAAGCCAACTCTGTCCCATTTTAACATAAACCATTTTGCCCCCACTTGAACATCCTGTTTTGTGTTTGAGCTTTGTGGTTGTTGCCACATCTGTAAGCTAATTGCAAATAGTTTTCCAATTACTTAAGAAAGAATAAAAAGTCTGAAACAGTCTTAAACACTCACCGGGTTCTAGTCCCAGTCGGGCACCGGATTCTGTCCCGGTTGCCCCTCTTCCAGGCCAGCTCTCTGCTGTGGCCAGGGAGTGCAGTGGAGGACGGCCCAAGTCCTTGTGCTCTGCACCCCATGGGAGACCAGGATAAGTACCTGGCTCCTGCCATCGGATCAGTGCGGTGCGGCGGCCGCAGCGCACCAGCCGCGCCGGCCATTGGAGGGTGAACCAACGGCAGAGGAAGACCTTTCTCTCTGTCTCTCTCTCTCACTGTCCACTCTGCCTGTCAATAAATAAATAAATAAAATAAAAAATGCTGGTTTATAACAACAAGCTCAGACAGCCTACTAGCATTCATGAGACAAAGACCAGCTACACCTGACACAGAGGGAGATGGGACAGCTCATTTTGAGAAGCTCAGACTTTGGCAGCAGTCTATTTGGCAATGACTCCCTGTTCCTTCTCTAAGTACTTTACCTTTGAAAATGAACCGTATATTTTTACTTCTTATATCAGATGCGTCCAATCTGGAACTATGTAAAGAAACATTGAGAGGGCCAGCACTGTGTCGCAGTGGGTTAACACCCTGGCCTGAAGTGCCGGCATCTCATATGGGCGCTGGTTCAGGTCCCGGCTGCTCCACTTCCAATCCAGCTCTCTGCTGTGGCCTGGGAAAGCAGTAGAAGATGGCCCAAGTCCTTGGGCCCCTGCACCCCTGTGGGAGACCCAGAAGAAGCTCCTGGCTCCTGGCTTTGGATCGGCGCAGCTCTGGCCTTTGCGGCCATCCGGGGAGTGAACCAGCAGATGGAAGACCTCTCTCTATCTCTGCCTCTCCTCTCTGTGTAACTCTGTCAAATAAATAAATAAGTCTTTAAAAGAAGGAAGGAAGGAAGGAAGGAAGGAAGGAAGGAAGGAAGGTGGGAAGGAAGGAAGGAAGGTGGGAAGGAAGGAAGGAGGGAAAGAAGGAAGGAAGGAGAGAGAAAGAAAGAAAAGAAACATTGGTATTTCTCCCAAGATCATGTAGCAACATGAAACTACTGAATCTCTTTGAGTAGCCAACAACTTTATTTCAGTTTTTAAATAAATTCAGATTACAAAAAAAACCTCTTACTTAGAAAGCATCTTTAATAGTCATCATAATCCCTTTAATTTCCTGTTACCAAAATCTTTGACTGGAAAATATTTTGATCCTCTGTTCAGAAATGGAACATCTATGATGCTTGGTAACAGTTTTTGCTGTTGGTCAGATAAAAATATGTAAATGGGTCATGATTATTAGGACAGGTGTCAAAACTTGGCCACAGATTCCATAGGAAGGCCTGAATTTTTGAGTTCAGACATTACCTTCAGTGGAACGGATGATCACCACTCTTGGAAGTGAATGGATGAGGGAAGAATTGAATGAAAATGAGTTTACTCCCTTTGCCAGAGGATTTTGTCACCTCTCAGTAAATAATGGTTGACGTGTTTGAAGGAACTTTAATGGTAAGTTTGACTTTTTAAATGAACATGGCTGTCTACCTCAAAAGAACTTGAAAGAGAGTTGTTCATGCATTCAAGACCTTATCTTTTAGCTAAGAAATTTTGGTGATAGAACAAAGTCTATTTTTGTCTGTTTGATATCTTTGTTCCTAGGAGTATATTAAAATTTCCAGTCAGAACTGTTGATGAATCAGTTTATCCAGTTGTTCTGTCAAAAGAATCTTAACACATGTTAAGGTAGCTTATATATGTTAATATAAGTATAACTGCTTCATCCATTGCTCATTTTACAAGATACAATATTCTGTCTTTGATGTTATTTTTTTTCTAATGCCTTAAATTCTATTGTTTTTGTATTTTATACTTGTATAGCATCCTTTTTCAGTTCTTTTATAGTTAACAATTTATATTTAACCTTATATTTTTTGTTTAAATAATTTTCGTTTCTTGAACTCTTTATTTAGTGGAGCATTAAGCCTTTGGCTATAATTTAAAAATAAAAATATAAAAATGAAGATAAAAAAAGCAAATCTTAAACTTCTTGTTTCCCCAATCTAGCTGTAATTTCATACCCATAAGACCAGAGAAGCATGTTCTCTTGTATTCTTTCATAATAGAGTGACTATAGATGACAATTGTCTTATATATTTCAAAATAGCTGGAAAGTAATTTGAAAAGACATGACAATTGCTTGAGGTCATATATATGCTAAATACCCTAAGATGATCATTACACAATGTGTTCATGTATCAAAGCATCATACTGTACGGCATAAATATGCCCAATCATTTGTCAGTTATAAACAAAATTAAACTAAAAATGAATCTTGGAAAATTATTCTCTTACCTTTTACTTCATTCTTTTTTTTTAATTGTATTTTATTTATTTGAAAGACAAAGTTACAGAGAGAGGTAGAGCCAGAAAGAGAAAGGTCTTCTTTTCTATCTACTTGTTTACTCCTCAAATGACCACAATGGCAAGAGCTGAGCAGATCTGAAGCCAGAAGCAAGGAGCTTCTTCCCAGTCGTGCATGCCTTGGGCCCTCTTCTACTGTTTTCCCAGTAGAGCTGGATCAGAAGTGGAGCATCTGGGTCTTGAACCTGCACCCATACGGGATGCAGGCCCTGCAGGCCAGGGCTTTAACTCTCTTTGCCACAGCACTGACCCCTTTACTTCATTTCTAGTTGATAAATTAAGCCAATAGATATTTAAAATTACAGTTATGTATGAAAGGAATTGACATTCTGAGATTTGATTATTGTTCGTAGTCTTTGTCTACACTCCTGAGCAGTTTTTCTACTTAGCACTTGTTGAATTCTTTATGTAGCCAAGGATTAAGCTTGTGACTATAAACTAAGTTGAAAGTATGTCACAGGGGCCATCATTGTGCCATAGTAGGTGGGTTTCTGCCTGCAACACTGGCATCCCATATGGGCACAGGTTCATGTTCTGTCTGCTCCACTTCCAGATCCAGCTCCCTGCTAATGCACCTGGAAAAGCAGCAGAAGATTGCCCAAGTGTTTGAGTCCCTTAGCACAGGCTCTGAATTCGGCCTGGCACAGTCCTGGCTATAGTGACCATTTGGGGAGTGAACCAGCAGATAGAAGCTTCTCTCTCTATCTCTCTCTCTCTGTCTCTCTCCCTCTCTCTCTTTCTGTGTGTACCTCTGCTTCTCTTTATCTGTAGATCTTTCAAATAAATAAATATTTTTAAAAAGAAAGCATTCCATTGCAAAAATTCAAAGAAAAACAAGAAAGGAAGGAAAAGGGAAGGTGGGAGGGAGAGAGGGAAGGTAAGATGAAAAGTGTAACTATGTTCTTAAAACTGAACGTAAGAAATACATGAAATTTGTTCCTTTCATATAAATAAAAATAAAAATTAAATTAAATTTAAAAAGGAAAGAGAAATCATACCTCTCAAAGTGTTAAATAGTTTACAACTACCAGTTTTCTAAAGGAAATATTCTAGGAAAGAGAGAGGGAAAAGTCTCTTGCCTTTTTTGGTATCGGTGAATATTTTTCTGTTTTTGTTTTATGTATGTTCATTCTTATATTAAAACACCATTTTTTTTTGGGGGGGGGGGGCTAGCACCATGGCTGATTTGGTTAATCTTCCTCCTGCAGCGCTAGCATCCCAAATGGGCGCCGGGTTCTAGTCCCGGTTGCCCATCTTCCAGTTCAGCTCTCTGCTGTGGCCCAGGAAGGTAGTGGAGGATGGCCCAAGTGCTTGGGCCCTGCACCCGCATGGGAGACCAGGAGGAAGCACCTGGCTCCTGGCTTCGTATTGGTGTAGCTCTGGCCGTAGCGGCCATTTTGGGGGTGAACCAAGGGAAGGAAGAACTTTTTCTCTGTCTCTCTTTCTCACTGTCTAACTCTGCCTAATAAAAATAAATAATAAAAAATAAATAAAAAACATTTGGTTCAAAGATGAAAGTTTATGACACTTGCTTGTTATTCATTGATTCTGGGAAAACAGTTAACACAAATCTTCCTTAAAAAGAATAACTGAGAAAAAGTTATTTTGTAACTACATAATAGCCTTTGATTTACCCTGTTCCTAGCCGAATCTTAGAACAGCCCATCACACTGGGAGAACTAAATACATAAAGCAAATGTGTTTTCTTCCACATTGTGGTGGGAGGTGGGGGGCATGTAGCTACAATCACTTACCAAAAACTGCATCTTTTATTCACAACCTAATTCTAAAATAAAGTACTTCTCATACATCTTCCTGATAGATTTTCTTTCATGAATTTTATTTAGTAGTCTATGCTAAAAGCATCATCTTTATTTTTTTTTATTTTGACAGGCAGAGTTAGACAGTGAGAGAGAGTGACAGAGAGAAAGGTCTTCCTTCCCTTGGTTCACTGCGGCCGGTGCGCTGTTCCGATCCGAAGCCAGGAGCCAGGTGCTTCCTCCTGGTCTCCCATGCGGGTGCAGGGCCTAAGGACCTGGGCCATCCTCCACTGCAGTCCCGGGCCACAGCAGAGAGCTGGCCTGGAAGAGGGGCAACCGGGACAGAATCTAGCACCTCCAGCATCATCTTTCAACATCCTTATAATGAACGTTTACACATAAACTACATCTTTTAAAATAATTCTCAAATATGTTTGGCTCAAATTCTCAAATATATTTGAATGCAAGAGTTATTTGTTTTTTATAAAATATTACAGTTAATGTAGTGTTACTGTAGCCATTCCCTCATTTGTAAAACAACACCGTGAGTCAGTAGGATAGGTGCCAGCATACAGATTGTGTGGATCAGCATTTTGACACCCTGAAGTGCTGGGCCTCTTTCCCAAGATAAGAGTTTCAACAGAGATTCAAACTCAGCACTCCTGATGCCCAATTCTGAAGACCTTCTATTATACTACAATAACAAGTTTCTTTGATTTCTGTAGAATGAAAAAGTAGCTGGCAGTATCTGGTTATAAATTCAGATTAAAATATCTGAATCAAGAAAAAGTAATCATTGAACATATTTTTATTAATAAGCAATCAAATTATACACCTAAACATGAAGATGACACAAAGGTTCACTGTAATCTAATAAATCATTTTCCAATACCATGTGTTGTACTTTCTGAAATGAAATGGCTATATTCAGATTGAATAAACATGGATAAAACAGAATGATTCAGAAGCTATTAGTGTAGTTTTTTCATAATTTTTACAATTTTCAAGCTGATGTACATATTATAGGATATAGTGTGAGAATTTAAAAAATTTCCTTCCTTCCTTCCTTCCTTCCTTCCTTCCTTCCTTCCTTCCTTCCTCCTTTCCTTCCTTCCTTCCTTCCTTTTCCTCTCTTCCTCTTTCTTCCTTTCTCCGTCTCTCTCTCTTTCTCTCTCTTCTTCTATGGAAAAGACACAGAGACAGGGACAGAGTTAGTTGTTTAACCACTGGTTCACTCCCTAAATGCTCACAACAGTTGGGGCTGAACAAGGCCAACATAAGGAGCTGGAACTCAATACAGATTCCCATGTGAGTGGCAGTAATGTATTTGGGCCATTGCTGGCTGCCTCCCAGGGTACACATGAACAGGAAGCTGGAATCAAAAGTGGAGCTGGGGGCCAGTGACATGGCTCACTTGGTTAATCCTCCACCTGTGGTGCCGGCATCCCATTTGGGCGCCGGATTCTAGTCCGGTTGCTCCTCTTCCACAGCTCTCTGCTGTGGCCTGGGAGGGCGGTGGAGGATGGCCCAAGTGCTTGGGCTCCTGCACCTGCATGGAAGACCAGGAAGAAGCACCTGGCTCCTGGCTTCAGATCGACACAGCGCGCCGGCCATGGCGGTCATTTGGGGGGTGAACCAAGGGAAGGAAAACCTTTCTGTCTCTCTCTCTAACTCTGTCAAAAAAAAAAAAAAAAAAAAAGTGGCACTAGGATTTGATTCAGGCACTCCATTATGGGATGCAGTTGTTCCTGCTCATGCCTTGACCACTGCACCAAATGCCCACCTGAAGTGTGAGAATTTGATACATGTATACAATGTGGAAAGATCAAATCAGGTAATTAACACTTCCAGCTCCTCAAACATTGATCTCTTGTTTTTCTGTCATGAAACCTTGAGCTCCTCTCTTCTAGCTATTTTGAAATACAAACTAAATTCTTTCAAACTATAGTCAACCCCCTGTGCTTCAACAGACTAGAATTCTAAGTGCAATTTTTTTTTTTTTTTTTTTTTTTGGACAGGCAGAGTGGACAGTGAGAGAGAGAGAGACAAAGAGAAAGGTCTTCCTATGCCGTTGGTTCACTCTCCAATGGCCGCCGCGGCCGGTACGCTGCGGTCGGCTCACCACACTGATCCAAAGGCAGGAGCCAGGTACTTATCCTGGTCTCCCATGGGGTGCAGGACCCAAGCACTTGGGCCATCCTCCACTGCCCTCCCGGGCCACAGCAGAGAGCTGGCCTGGAAGAGGGGCAACTGGGACAGAATCCGGTGCCCTGACCGGGACTAGAACCTGGTGTGCCAGCGCCGCTAGGCAGAGGATTAGCCTATTGAGCTGCGGCATCAGCCTCTAAGTGCATTTTGGTACTTGTTTTTCACCCTTTCTCTATCCCCACTTTTTCCTACCCTTCCTAACCTCCAGGGACTCTACTTCTATAAGAGCTACATTTTTAACTTCCAAATAAGGGTTAGAACATATGGTATAGGATTTGTGGTTCTGTACCTGGTTTATTTAACATCCTCTAGTTCCATCCATATTTTCACAAATGACACTATTTCATTATTTTGTCGAATGGTCCAATTGGATACATGTACCACATCTTTTTACTTATTCATTCAGCAGTGAACTTAATTGATTCAATTTCTTGCCTATTGTGAGTAGTGCTGAAATAAATGTGACTGTACAGATACTTTTTCAGCATATTGATTTCATTTCCTTTAGATATATACCTGGTATTATTGCTGGGTCAGATATTTTTAATTTATGGAGGAAACTCCACACTGTTTTCTATAACGTCTTTTCTAATTTATATTCCCATCAACAATGTATAAGAGTTCCCCCTTCTTCATAGTCTTATAAAACTTGTGAATTTACTATTATAAAATGATACAAAAATTAGGCCAATTTATGGATTACTATGTGAAACTTGGATACATGTTTACATTGTATAATATTCAATCAAGGTAACCATAGATCTCTCCTTTGGTTATAGTCATTGTAATTGGAATGAGATAATGTCTCATTTTGGTTTTCATCTGCATCTCTTGTGATTAGTATTGCTGGGTATTTTTTCATGTACTTGTTGCCTGTTTATATGCCTTCTTTTGAGAAATGTTTGTTCAGATCATTCATGAAGGCTTTTATAAAAATTTATTTATTTAATTATGTTCATATTTTTGAAAGGGAGAGACAGAAACTGAGACTGAAAGAAATCCATTTTTCATCTGATGATTCACTCCCCAAATGTCTGCAATGACTGAGCTGGGTCAGACCAAAAACAATATCCCTGAACTCAGTCCAGATTTCCAACAGGGGTCATAGGGATAAAAGTACATAAACCATTAACTGCTACCTACGAGGATGCACATGAGCAAGATGCTGGCATTGGAAGCAGAGCCTGGACTCAAACATAGGCAATCCAGTGCAGGATACAGTCAACACAGGCAGCATCTTAATTGCTGCACAAAATAGCTACCCAGGTTTTTCCTTGCTTTAATTGGATTATCTGTGTGTGTTTTTTTTTTTTTTTTTTTAATGCTGAATTGCCTTCCTTATATATTCTGGTTATTTATCCCTTGTTAATTAGAGGTTTACAAATATATACTTCTCTTTCTGCAGGTTATCCCTTCGCTCTGTTGCTTGTCTTCTGTGCTGTGTAGAAGCTTCCTCATTTGATATAAAATCATTTACAACATGGGAAGTGAGATACACAGCAGACCCATAGAATGGCAGATGTCCTAAACAGCACTCTGGCCTCAGAATCAGCCTATAAGGCATGCGGATCAAGCTGAAAAGCCCATGAGAGTATTTCAGGCATGGAAAGCCAAGACACTCTGGCAAAAAAAAACAAAACAAAACAAAACAAAAAAACAAACAAAAAAAACCCTAAATGAAAGATCTTCACGAGTAAGATCCCAGTGGAAAGAACAGGTCATCAAAGAAGGAGGTACCTTTCTCTGAAGGGAGGAGAGAACTTCCACTTTGACCATGGCCTTGTCTAAACATGATCAGAGTCGGTGAACTCAGGGGGCTTCCAAAGCCTTGGCAGCTCATGACAAGAGCCTAGGGTGATTACTGACACCATAAACAAGAGTGTCAATTTGTTTAGTCAACAACAGGAGTCACTGTGCACTTACTCCTCATGTAGGATCTCTGTCCTTAGTGTGCTATACATTATGATTTAATGCTATTACTAGTACTCAAACAGTATTTTTCACTTTATATTTCTGTGTGGGAGCAAACTGTTGAAATCTTTACTTAATGTATGCTAAACTGATCTTCTGTATATAAAGAGAATCAAAAATGAATCTTGATGTGAATGGAAGGGGAGAGGGAGTGGGAAAGGGGAGGGTTGTGGGTGGGAGGGACGTTATGGGGGGGAAGCCATTGTACTCCATAAGCTGTACCTTGGAAATTTACATTCATTAAATAAAAGTTAAAAAATAAAAAAATAAAAAAATTACACTTGTAAAAAAAATCATTTACATATGATTAATTTTGTTGCTTGTGGTTTGGGAGTCCTATAAAAAACTTTGCTAGTACCAATATTAAAGAATTTCCCTAGGTTTTCCAAGAGTAGTTTTGTGGTTTCTGCTCTTACATATAGGTCTTTTGTCCATTTTGAGTTGATTTTTCTACATGGTAGATGGCAGAAGTTTATTTTAATTATTCTGAATATGGATAGCCAGTATCCCCAGAGCATTTACTGACTAGCCTGCTCTTTTGCCAATATATGCTGTAGGCACCTTTGTCAAAAACCAGATGGTTGTAAATGCATTTATTTTTTCTGAGCATTCTCCAATTTATCTATGTGTTTTTCTTGATGCCACTATCACTGTGTTTTGGTTACTATAACTTAGGTTTCATAGTATAGTTTGAAATCAGGTATTGTGATATCTCCAGCTTTGTTATTTTTTTCTTTCAAGATTATTTTGCTATTCATGATCTTTTGAAGTTCTAAATAAATTTTTGAATTGTTTTATTCACTCCCAAAAGGGGGGTGATTTTGTAGTCAAATCAACAGGTGGGCATATACAGGTGAGATCAAGTAGGGTGCAGGGTGGGGCATGGCTTTCCAGTTCATGAATATAAATAATGTAATCCTATCTGCTGGCCCATATCAATTTTGCTTCCATTTTGAATCAATTGTTATTTAAATATTCATTTTTTAATCTGAGTTTAGTCTTTACTTCACTGAAGTTGACTAGAATTAACAAATTGAGTGCTAGCAATATAAATGGCTAATCATAGAAAATATACCAATTCTGGGCTGAGGAAAAACTGAATACAATTTAGAGAATGAAATAAATCAAAATATTTTATGTGGCTTGTAATGAGTCAATAAATATAAATTTGGATATTCCAGAAGGGATTTTGAAAATACTAGTTGCTTTTCTATTTAATAAAAGCTAAATTGCTAGCATTAATATCATAAAATAAGCCTTTATTAGAAGAAAGAAATACCACTCAAGCTTCAAAGAGTGTCATCTACAAGATACCTAGAAAGGAGCAAATATATCTTCAAAAAGGCAATGGATATTGGGTCAGAAAGACAATCAAAGACAAGTTGAATGACAAAGTGAATAAATTACAGATAGATAGATAAATAAATAAGTAAATAAATAAAATGACACATGAGAAACATTTAGACTCAAATCAAATATTTTCTCCTTTTTATTATAAGAATTTTTCAAATTTTTATATTATGATTTGTGTGGAAACTTACATGAATTTAGGAAAATGATAGATCCAACAATAGTCCTAGAAGCTATATTATATCACATAAATTTATTTGAGAAGAAAAAGATTGTAACATATATATATGCATATATATATATATATATATATATATATATATATAATGGAGAGGAAAATTCCACTCTCAGGAAACTCATTTCAGTGAGCTCTTATCTTTAACCCAGACAGACTCTTCTGAAGCTTATACAATCAAGAATGCTGATGAGTTGATGATGCAGATACGATATGGAATATCAACATGATGATAATATGATAGGATTCTCCTAATTGCCACACTTTGATAGAAACAAAAATATGCTAATTAACCAAAGATTTAGATTCACAGGGGCTCTCAGGAATACCTTGTGCTGCATGATATGCTCTTTAATTAAGATGTTTTTTCAAAAAAAAAATAACTGGAGCCATGGCAATTTTTAAATGTAATAATTTACATTTTTTGAGCACAAAGAAAAAGATATTGTAAAGAAATTGTCTAATAAACAACTGACATGCTATTTTTGAAGTAAGCCTTGATGCCTTTCTCACAATTAGCTTATTTGTAAAAGTAAAATCATCAATAAAAACATGTCCTGCAATTTAATGTTGACTGAGACGTGAGTAGATTGAATCAAAATTATTCAAATCCAATCCAAGGTGAATTCATGTTTCAGTGACAGATTAGAGAGATTGAGGCACTGATAACCTTAAATTTGATCTCAGTCATGTAACATATTGACACCCTACTAACATACTGATTGCAATAGAACCAATGATGTTTTAAAATAGATTTTTTTTAACTCTTATGAATCCTATTTTTGTGCTACCTTTGCTGCAATGTAACTGGATTCAGGGTCTAAGTTTTTCCACCTAGTTTATCATAAGTGTTCCTCACAACTGATGAATACATGATTGAAGAAAATTCAAGTAAACTAATAGCAATTGATAGATTCTATAATGTAATTTTCATTCATTTGTATGTATACTTTACAGGATTGTCTGCTATCAAATAGGATTTGATGAAGAACTGATTCAAACTTATTTCATGGCTTCAAACATTAAAGCTTGATGAAGAAAAAACAATGTATATGCTAAACACAAAATTCTATCATTAGCAATTATTGTATTAAAAATCAATGAATAGGTTTAAAAACTACCAATTTTCCAGTATACCGTGAAATACAACTGTATCCATCTATGTGGTCTTGCATAGCTATTAACACTCTAAACTTTAATTCTCTTCTCTGTAAAATAGGGGTACTAACACTATCAGTTTCAAATGATGACAGGGATTAATCATGAGAGGATCTATCTAAAGATCTTGACAGTCATATTAAACAAGTGCTAGTGATTTTAACTTTGATTTAAATATGGTCTTAATAGTAATTTAAAGAATGGAGATGAATAAGAAATGTGAAGGGACTGCTTTCTGCTCCATCTCCTTTCAGAAACCAGTTTTCTCTCTTCCTATCTTAATTTGATCAACTGGGTCTTTAGTTTTTCTTATTTTCCAAACGTAGCTTACAATTAGTGTTCTACTAAGAATAGAATCTAACTTACTTCATCAAAAATCTTGGTACGCAAAGTTTCTCACCTGTTAAAAATGGCACCCATGAAATCTCTTTCATGAAGAGATTTTTGCTTCCCAAGACTGTTTAAGAATAATTCTAAGGTGAATAACGGTTTCTTGGATATTTTCTGAAAGAAAAAAAATAAAGTATGAAATAAAATGAATCACAGGACTACAGTATTAATATCCAAAGAAAACCAAGACCAAGATTATCTGGTTAGATTCCTAATTCAAATAGTAATAGTAGCAGATTAAATTATACAGTTTAGTTTATCAGGCAATTGGCCAAATAAAAGCAAAGACAAACAAGAAAAATCACAACCTTCCTAAAAGTTGCAGCTTTTATTCAGTTCCATGAATTGTTCCCAAATGAGAAACTGGTCTCAATAATGTTATATGTTCATATTTTTCAAAATAAATGTAGTATTTATATATTTGTGTATAGATTCCCATATTTTAAATGATTTCAACTTCTGAGTTTGAGAACCTATCTTTGGCTAGAAACATCCAATGGGCATCCACTTTCTGAATTCTGTGCTATTCCATGAGTCCACTTCTTCACAAATTAGAAAGCTGGTATTACAAATAATCACTTTGCAATAAATACCAATATATATGTACAGACAATGTACACGTAGTAATAAGTTTAATAGTTAAAAATGTTGAATTTCATTATTGTGTAAAAAAGGAATATGTTTTTCTTACTCTTATCTGCAAAAAAAATCTGTTGCCACAAATTCCATCCATTTTCCAACTTTATTTATCTTGTATATTTTGGTTTAAAATGTCTTTTTTCATAATAATCTTTCATCTATAATCTGCTACCTACACCTATACTTTTATAAATACTATTGTTCTTCAACATCAAACACAAATGTAAGTTCCCTAGGAAAAGACCAGAAATAACTTATTTCCTACCTTATTGTTTGTATTTGGTACAACATCAGAGGCACTGGACATGATCAATAAATATTTTTGGAATGAATGTGTGTGTGAACTAATGAATGAGTGAATGATCATGCAGATCAGAATTGATGGTTCTATACTCTACAAAGCTAAAACATTTGTAATATTTACAATGATGCCTGTCTTTAACTGTCTGTTTGTATTACTTTTTTAGACAGTTTAAGAAAGGGTCTCATATGTGACTCATTGTTTTCTTGTGGCCTTTAAAATGTATTGTATTTTGAAGTGTCACCTTATGTACCCCAAAGGCAAGTTCTGTTACTACATGTTAATCAAAACAAATTTTAAAATCTAACAAATGGAAATGTCAACTACCTTAAAAATTATTGAATTTAATTGAAAGGCAGAGTGACAGAGAGAGAGAGAGAGAGAGAATCTTCCTACACCTACACCGATTCACTACTAAAATGGCCTCTATGCCCCAGGCTAGGCCAGGCTGAATGCAGGAGCCTAGAACTCCATCTGAGACTACCACGTGAGTGGCAGGGGCCCAAGTACTTTGGCCATCTTATGCTGCTTCCTAAGCATATTATCTGGGAGCTTGATTAGAAGTGGAAGAGTCTAGACTTGAACCAGCACTCCTATATGGAATGCCACCATTGCAGTTGGTGACTTAAACCTGTGAACCACAAGCCAACAACCCCAAATGCTATTTGATCATTACATGTAAAATACAAGTAATGACTATTCACACTCTACTTTATAAAACTGCGCAATTAAAATATGATAGTGAGATAGGCTGGCATTTGATGTAGTTAACATGTCAATTAGGCTGCTTATATCTCATATTGAATTATCTAGGGTTGAGGCCCTTCTCTAGTGCCTGCTTTAAGTTTCCTGCTAATATGTACTATGGGAAACAGTAGGTGATGGTTCAAGAACTTGAGGCCCTGAAACTCACATGGGAGACCTGAATTGAGTTTCTGGCTTCTGGTTTTGGTTTGACCCTGCCCTGGCCATTGAAGGCATTTGGAAGTGAACCAATGGACAAATGAATGGGAGCTTTCTCTCTCTCTCTATCTCTCTCTCTATATATGTGTGTGTGTGTGTGTGTGTGTGTGTGTGTATGTCTCTTTTCCTCTCAAATAAAAATTAATTAATTCTACAAGTTTTAATGCCAGGAGTCAATTCTACGGTATCATAAGAAATCTTATGAAAAAACATATTCCTTTCTTGTCTAGACTCCTTAGATTCCAGGATCTTTACAAGCAGAAGTTGTGTAACACTTAGCCTGCTTCCCCTCAAGCATTTATTAGCGAAGACTTCCAACATATTATTTCTACAACAAAAAGAAATAAATAACTTCAGAAGGAAATGTCTTACTTTAATTCCCCCACAACTACTCTTTTCTAGTGGTGTTATTTTTCAACCTAGTTATCATATCAGATATCCAAATAATTAAAAAGGAGCTAACGTATGCTTTGCAAATTTCATAATGTCTAGTTTTCAGTAGAAATGATTTTAACATCTTGTTATGGCAGTGTGCTCATGTGTCAAAAATGGTTCTTAGGTGCTAAGGAAATAAAGACAGAGAGACAATCACAGACTAATCAAAGGAGGCATACAGACAGTGGTGATAGGAACAATCATTAAAAGATTTTCCAGTTACAACTAAATAAAGCAGTGCGATTAATTCTACCTGGCATGATACATTTTTAAGGGCTTATAACTTTCTAAAGGTCTTATTATTTTCTTTCAAATTTTCATTATTCAACACTTTACTTGTTTAGATAATTAGGAAAGAGGGGGTACTTTTATCTTTTGATTTTAAAATTTAAGATTTCAATTTTTAAAGATTTATAATTTTATTTAAAATGCAGATTCACAGAGAGATTGAGACAAAGAAAGAGATCTCTCATTTGCTGGTTCACTCCCCAAATGATGGTAACAGCTGGGAGTAGAGAAAGCCAAAGCCAGGGGTCAGGAATTCCATCCAGGTGTCCCACATGGGTGTTAGGGGCCCAAGTCCTTGGGCCATCTTCCACTGCTTTCCCAAGGGCATCAGCAGGCATCAGTGAAAGTGCTGGGACATGAACTGGCACTCTGAAATCAGACACTGGAGTCACAAGTGGCAGCCTAAACTCACGCACCACAACACGGGCCCCAGGCTTGTAATTAGAATCAGAGTGACAGAAAATTACCGGTTATTTCTTTCTCAGATCCCATGCCCTTTGTGTGTGCTTCATTTTCTATTTTGGGACCATGTTTGTCCAAACTCTGGGATGACTACCTTCCAGATAGGAAGGTTAACATATGATTTATCTGTTGTGAATAAAAATCACTCCATTTTTGGCATCTTAAGACAAAAATCATTTATTATTTCCCAAAGTTTCTTAGGATTAGGAATTTCATAGTGGATTACTCAGCATCCCCCAGTAGTTGCAGCCAAGATACTGGCTGGGCTGGAGTCATCTAAGGCTTTGCTAGGATTGGAAAGCCTGCTTCCAGGCTCACTCATGTGGTTGTTGCCAGGCTCAAAGGTTTGTAGCAGTCTTCAGTTTGTATCATCTGGATTTACCTTAGAGCTACTAATAACACAGCAAATCCTTCTTTCAAAGTGATGGAGTCCCAAAAAGACAATGGGTATTATCCAAAAATCTAAAAGCAAATCCTGTGAGGTTGTAGAGGAAATACTATCTTAAAACATTATTGATGGGAATGCAACCATTATAGAAAACAGTATGGAGATTCCTCAGAAAACTAAAAATGGATCTACCATATGACTGTCCCACTTCTGGGAATATATCCAAAAAAGTGAATTCAGTACATTAAAGAGATAGCTGCACTCTCATGTGTATAACTGCTCAATTCCCAATAGCAATGACATGGAATCAACCTAGATGTCCATCAACTGATGACTGGATAAAGAAAATGTGTGGAATACATGCATGATGGAATATTACTCAGTCACAGAGAATAATTAAATCTTGACATTTGCAACTAAGTGGATGGAACTGGATATCATTTGCTAAGTGAAATAAACCAGTCACATTAGGAAATTTATGACTCTTTTTCTCTTATATGTGGAAGACACACACACACAGAGAAAGAGAGAATAAATATTGTGTGGGTGTCATATTTTGGTATAGATGGATAAATATAGTCTTCACTGAATTATGCAGTCCACATGACACTATATAATTCTTTCCTCATTTTATGGCAATTGTCATGAATAACACATTCTGTGATATTGATCTCCTTGAATTCAAGAAAATTGTATAGATGTGTTTGTATATAGTATTCCAAAATGTTAAAAATTTATTAAACATTAAAATAATTTACCAATATTTCTAGGAGCAGAAACTTTTATAAAAAGGAAATATACTGTACTACATAAATACGGATCATTATTGTTAATAAAGCATTTTAAATTTAAGAAGAAAGAACTAAAGAGAAGATTTGTGATGAGTTTGAAAATTGCAAGGCTGATCAAGGACAAACACAACACTGTGGGTGGCAGTATTTTACAACCAGTTTTACTGGGTGGCATTTGGACAGGCTCACATAAGAAGGCAAGAGTCTCAGAGCAGGACATCTTCCAGAGATAGCTACATGAGGCCACTACCAAGAAGTGGGAGAGGGCAAGGGAGCTACTGAGGAAGAAGAGGAATCTGAGGGGAGAGTGTGTGAGCAAATGATATCATTCAGCCACAAGTTGGGAATCTCTGGGTTAGTGAACTGCAAAAAGCAGGAGTAATTTTAGGGGTCTTTTTTTTAGCTACAGGTTTGTCTTTTCTATAGATAGAGGGTATGTTGAGTGTAATTTCATGGGGTGTAAAAATCAGGAATGCTTATTTAGGCTTCACTTAAAATAATTGGGGGTATAAGATTTTGAGTTTGGGGCCAGCACTGTGGCATAGTAGGTTAAACCTCCACCTGCAGTGCTGGCATCCCGTATTGGAACCAGTTTGAATACTGGCTGTTCCACTTCTGATCCTGCTCCCTGCTGATTACCTGGGAAAGCAGTGGAAGATGTCCCAAGTGCCTGGGCCCCTGCATCCAAGCCCTGGAAGAAGCTCCTGGCTCTGAATCAGCCCAGCCCTGGCTATTGTGGCCATCTGGGGAGTGAACCATCAGGTGGAAGACACCTCTCTCTGTCTCTCCCTTGCTCTGTCTGTAACTCTGCTTCTCAAATAAATAAATAAATAAATCTTTAAAGAAAAGAATTTAAGTTTGACATTTGCTGTTTTTGAGCTAATGTTTCTATCCTTCTACATAAAGAAGTAGATAACATACAGGATAATATATTGAGACCACTTTTGTCTTATTTACACAAAGCACCCAAGTTGGAACCTATAATCTTTTATACCATAGTCTAAGAATAGATATACTAACACTTCTGCAATACGTAAGAGGGTACTACAGAAGCATGAGAAATTCAGGTAGTAGAGAATATTGAAAACTGTCCTCTACAGCTCTAAGGAATCACAGACTAAGAACCTGTGTGTGAGCTCCATCAAGACTTACTTTCCTTCTTGCATCTAGTGCCAAAGCCTTGCCAAGATTCAATCTTGAACTACCTACTTAATTCCCAATGTTCTGCTTGATAATATATGAACCTAGGCTTTATCTTCACTTTAGCTGTTCTCCTGGATTCAGTGCTTTGCTTCTTTGAACTAAAATACTACTGGCCATTATTTTTCTTAGCTGATCTACTGCACTTCGACTGTATAAAACCTGACTTATTCTACCAAAACACTTCTTAGAAAGGAAGCACCTCTTCTTTTCCCAACTCTCACAATCCTTCACTAATGGATTATTGCAAATCTACAACATGGAGCTAACTCTCCTGAGGATAAGGCTACTAGGGATAACCTCCCTCAAATTCAAATGAAGACAATTGGCACCATATTAACATACACAGAACCACATCAACTCAAGCACTAATCTTTTCTCAAAGGTCATTCTTAGGTCATTTCTACTTTTCCACTCAAATCTTATGCAACAAATTAATAGGCTTTTGGTAAAACATCTATAATTCCTATTTCAGGAAAGCAGACTCTTGTTATGGGCAAGGCTTACCTGCTATCACCTCACCTGTGTGGATTTGCTGACCTAACTTTATTCTTAATCAAAAGTCACATTCAGGGGCTGGCACTGTGGCATAGTGGGCTAAGTAAGCATCCACCTGTGCCTCCAGCATCCCTTACGGGGATCAGTTCATGTCCCTGCTGCTCTTCTTCCAATCCAGCTCTCTGCTTTGACCTCTGAAAGCAGTAGAAAATGATGCAACTGCTGGGGCCCTTGTACCCATGTAGGAGACCCGAAAGAAGCTCCTAGCCCCTGGCTTCAGATTGGTCCAGCTCCAGCCATTGTTGCCATTTGGACAGTGAACCAGTGGGTGGAACACCTCTCTCTCTCTCTCTTTCTCTCTCCCTCTCTCTCTCTCTCTCTCCACTCCCCCGTAACTCCTCCTCTCAAATAAATGAATAAAATCTTAAGGAAAAAAAGTCACATTCAGATTATTCTGTATAAGGGTTGAAAAAATGTGACATGATTAAATGTGACATGATTAAACTTGATCAATAGAGAATTTAAAATACTAATTCCCATCAACAGTACACTGGATAAAGAAATTATGGGACATGTACTCTATAGAATACTATACAGCAGTCAAAAAAATGAAACCCGGTCACTTGCAACAAGATGGAGGAATTTGGAAAGCATCATGCTGAGTGAATTAAGCCAGTCCCAAAGGGACAAATATCATATGTTCTCCCTGATCGGCGACTACTAACTGAGCACCAAAGGGGAAACTTGTTGAAGTGAAATGGACACTATGAGAAACAGTGACTTGATCAGCTCTTGTCCTGACAGTTGATGTACAATGTAATACTTTATTCATTTTAGTATTTTTTTTGTTCTAGTACCATTGGTTGAACTCTGTACTTAACACACAATTATTCTTAGGTGTTTAAATTTTAACTGAAAAGTGATCCCTGTAGGAATTTGAAAAACATTATGCTGAGTGAAATAAGCCAATCCCAAAGGGACAAATACCATATGTTCTCCCTGATAGGTGATAACTAACTGAGCACCAAAAAGGAAACCTGTTTAAAGTGAAATGGACACTATGAGAAACGGTGACTTGATCGGCCCTCGCCCTGACTGTTGATGAGCAACTTAATATGTTATCCGTCTTAGTATTTTTTTTGTTTGTTCTAATTAATACTTTTGGTTGAATACTGTAATCAATACACAATCATTCTTAAGTTCTGAAACTTAACTGAAAAGTGATTGCTGTTAAATATAAGAATGGGAATAAGAGAGGGAAGAGATGTGCAATTTGGGACATACTCAAGCTGACTTACCTCAAATGGTAGAGTTAGAAACATACCAGGGGATTCGAATTCAATCCCATCAAGGTGGCATGTACCAATGCCATCTCACTAGTCCCAGTGATCAATTTCTGTTCACAATTGATCATAATGATAGGACTAAGAACCAAAGGGATCACAGAAACAAGAATGGTGTCTGCAAATACTAGCTGATGGAATAAAAAAGGGAGAGAACGATCCAACGTGGGAAGTGAGATACACAGCAGACCCATAGAATGGCAGATGTCCTAAACAGAACTCTGGCCTCAGAATCAGCCCTTAAGGCATGCGGATCTGGCTGAAGTACCCATGAGAGTATTTCAGGCATGGAAAGCCAAGACACTCTGGGGGAAAAAAAAAAAAAAAAAACCCTAAATGAAAGATCTCCACGAGTGAGATCCCAGTGGAAAGAACAGGTCATCAAAGAAGGAGGTACCTTTCTCTGAAGGGAGGAGAGAACTTCCACATTGACCATGGCCTTGTCTAAATATGATCAGAGTCGGTGAACTCAGGGGGCTTCCATAGCCTTGACAGCTCATGACAAGAGCCTAGGGTGATTACTGAGGCCATAAACAAGAGTGTCAATTTGTGAAGTCAACAACAGGAGTCACTGTGCACTTACTCCTCATGTAGGATCTCTGTCCTTAGTGTGCTGCACATTGTGATTTAATGCTATAACTAGTACTCAAACACTATTTTTCACTATATGTTTCTGTGTGGGAGCAAACTGTTGAAATCTTTACTTAATGTATGCTCAACTGATCTTCTGTATATAAAGAGAATCGAAAATGAATCTTGATGTGAATGGAAGGGGAGAGGGAGTGGGAAAGGGGAGGGTTGCGGGTGGGAGGGACGTTATGGGGGGGAAGCCATTGTACTCCATAAGCTGTACTTTGGAAATTTATATTCATTAAATAAAAGTTAAAAATAAAAAATACTAATTCTATAAAGATACATTTAAGAAACATTTGATACTCATTTCTCACTATGTTATAAAATAATTCTTCAACATTCCTGCTCTTTCTGTGATCACTCACTTTTTATGAATAGTCAATGAATTCCTTCTGCCTTTCTTCTTTTTTTTTTTTTTTTTTTTTTTTTTTTGACAGGCAGAGTGGACAGTGAGAGAGAGACAGAGAGAAAGGTCTTCCTTTTACCATTGGTTCACCCTCCAATGGCCGCTGCGGCCGGCGCGCTGTGACCAGCGCACCGCGCTGATCCGATGGCAGGAGCCAGGTGCTTCTCCTGGTCTCCGATGGGGTGCAGGGCCCAAGCCCCTGGGCCATGCTTCACTGCACTCCCAGGCCACAGCAGAGAGCTGGCCTGGAAGAGGGGCAACCGGGACAGAATCCGGTGCCCCGACCGGGACTAGAACCCGGTGTGCCGGCACCGCAAGGCGGAGGATTAGCCTAGTGAGCCGTGGTGCCGGCCTCTGCCTTTCAAATAGTTTGTGAATTGTTCAAATTTATTTAAGGAAATACGTATGTCAATACTAATTTTGTATGAAAAATGAATTTGGGAATTAAGTTAATTAAGCTTTGCATAAAATAAAAATACCTGAACCACCATATACTAAAAGGTTTTACTCCATTTTTTGGTTCATGCCAAAAAAAAAAAAAAGACACATCTTATGTTAATTTGTTATGGGAAGTTTCTTTTTTAAAACCTTTATTTAATAAATATAAATTTTGAAAGTACAACTTTTGGATATAGCAGTTCCTCCCCAACCACCCTCCCACCTGCAAACCATCCCATCTCCTACCATCTCTCCCATCCCATTATTTATTAAGATTCATTTTTAATGATCTTTGTATACAGATGATCAACTTAGTTTATACTAAGTAAAGATTTCAACAGTTTGTACCCACACAGACACACGAAGTATAAAGTAGTGTTTGAATCCTTGTTTTACCACTAATTTGCATAGTATAACACATTAAAGCCAAAGATCCTACAGATCCTACATGGGGAGTAAGTGCACAGTGACTCCTGTTGTTGATTTAATAATTGACACTCTTATTTCTGACATCAGTAATCACCCTAGCCTCTTGTCATGATCTGCCAAGGCTTGGAAGCCTCTTTAATTCACAAACTCTGACCTTATTTAGACAAGGCCATAATCAAAGTGGAATTTCTCTCCTCCCTTCAGATAAAAGTACCTCCTTAAGATGCAGTTAGTAATTTCCTCCTATGATTTCTGGATATAGTGATGTTTTCAATGTTACTAAACATATAGTGAATGAATTATAAGAGTATGTCAATAAGAAATATTTTCTTGCCCCCTTGGATATTTGAATAAAGTAGAAACAGACAAATACTTCCAATGAGGTGTTTTGTGTGTGTGTGTGTGTGTTGTGTGTGTGTGTGTGTTTATTTGTGTGTCTGATTACTTTGGAGGTAGCAGTCTGTCAGTTGAATCATCATAAATTCTCCTTATTCTTCACAAGTAAACCTTAAGAAAATGGAGTGTCCTAAGAAAATCATATTGCTGGGGACCATGAATGTCAAGCACTTGGTCGTAAAGGATCATCCCCATCATATCATCCAGTAACTGTGTCCATTTGTAAGGAGATCAGTGGGGCTAAGATCTGGGAAACTATCCCCTTTTGGGAGCACAAAAGGGAGATACACTGATTGTCAGCCTTCATTCTCTGGTCACACCATAGTTTTAAAGCATTTGATTTAAACGACTCTTGATTTCATTAGCCTACATGGTTCAGCTAGGGAAGAGGGGAATAAATCATTCTTACCTGCCCCTAATCCTCTTATCCCATGAGCAGACATGTGGAAAAATCCTTGTCTAGACAGAACTGAAACTCTCTACAATCATTCAAGTGCAATCTTTAGTCTGATTTTCCAGGAGATGAAAGCAATAAACAAATGTTTTGATTGAGCTTAAAGATACTTCTTTTATTGGTTACTTGAGTGCCACACTTAATAGGGTTATTTATGATTTAGCTCTGTGTCTGCTTAAGGAAAAAAGAGCTGAAAAATTATGAAACTTATTATTATGTATCAAACGCCAGATAAAATGTGAATAAAAGACAGTAAGATACAGACCCATCTGCAAAGCAACTTAGAGTCCAGATAAAGGAAAGATACCAATGAAATAAACACATCAGAATAATTGCAGACTAATAATTTCAGAGCACTGTGGAAGTAAATGGCAGATTCAGATCTTGTATGGGAGTTAGCAAGAATTTTCTCTAGCAACCAACTTTCAAATTATGATCTGAAGGATGAAAAGTGCTTAACTAGAGACAGAGAATGAGTAAAGGATATGGAGAACCGAACCTGTTAATCACATCCTTGACAGTAAAATGAAAGAAAAATAAGAGAAAGAGTGGACAAAGTAAAGAGAAAGAAGGGACAGTAGTATACACTGAGAGTGAGGATGTCATTATGAACAAGAATATCATGACCATGTAACTAATGCAAACTATTGTACTTCTGAGAGTGAGAGGTAAAGCTATCATTTTTTTCTAGGACATAGGATAGAAGTCAAGACTTTCCAAAGCAAATAAAATTTTATGGTATTTCTACAAATCCCTAGTAGGGATTTCCTATTTATTCATAAGAATTGAAACTAGTTGAAAGGTAATAAACAAGGGAGATAAATGATTATATCGGCTCTTGAGAAAAATCTCTTAAGAAACAGTGAGCTTGAGAAGTAGGTCAAACACTATTGAATTTCCAAAACCAAGAGATGATTGTAACTTAAAGATGGCTGCTGTGGAAATAAAATTATTACATAACAGATTAGACATAGGAGATAAATGAATTGGATGAATCTAATCTGAATCATAGTTTTCTAATTGGCTCAATTGACTAGATTAGGTATGAGTGATTCATTCTTGGGGATTTTTAGATATCATACATGCCTTGTAGGCATAGCTCCATAGTAGTATACTTACAACTGAATAAAACTGTATTTATTAACTCCTTGCACTCAGGGAAACTATCCATCACAGACAGCTATGGTTCATCTCAGTAAATGCATTAAGAAAAGTGCAGGATTTGGGTTTGCATTAGGTGATTTGAAGAAGGTACAATAAAGCCAATATTTGTTTTCAATTGGATGCTGCTTGTCAGAGGAGGAATTCCATGACTGCATTTGTTAAACATTCAAAGACAGAAAAGACTGGAGTAAAGCAAATTGATTCATATAAATGGTAATGTGTTGATGGGTTATTTTTGCTATTTGGATAATTTTCTGGTATTATTTGTTTTCGATTACCAAGTGGTCCTGAGTTGTCTTGATACATTATAGATGTGGAGTGGTCTTGGCTAATGTTGGTGTTCTGTGAAATCATTTCTGTTCTGTGGGAGAACACAGTCTTGGTGTGAGTACTAGGCCAGCTCACTCTACATCAAGATCCAGAAGCTGTTAATAACAGATCAACTCCTGCATGTTGGAGCGTGCTTTCCGGTTTCTCAATAGAGAAATAATGGATGTTTTTGAGATATCCATACTCGAGAACATTTCTAAATACGTAAGTCTATGTCTTAATAAAGAGATCTTAATTGAGAAAAAACAGTTCAATCTATCTTTGAGCAATCAGTAGGTACTAACAATAATTGACTTCAAAGTGATATGTGTATATTAATTAAACCTCACAACAATTTTAAGATTTGGTTTCTATTATCCCATTTAGGACTAAGAAAATTGAACCATAGAGAGCCTAAGAAACTTTCCCAAGGGAAAGACATACTATAGGTGGTAACTAAATTTAGATAAAAAGTTGACATAATTTGATAAAAGATTTGCCCTAAAGTTAAGTTACAGTAAATGTAAAGGACATCTTTAAGGCTGAAGGGAAATGTACTTGTAATGCCTTATGAGTCAATTTCAAAATGCTTGTGGAAATGGAATCAAATATAAAATAATAAACTATAGACATTATTTTTTGACATAAACTCCATCGAATGCAAAACATTTTTGCAGCAATGCAACCACTCATTCAGTCAATGCCTAAAGGTTCTTGGGAATTTAACCTGGTCAATGCAGTCTTTTCTACATTATTAACTGAAGAAATTATGTATCCTTCAAAACATTTTTAAGATTCAGATACCCCAGTACCCTCAGACCCTTCGGGTTTTCCTCTCTTGAAGCCTCCTTCCATGTCACTCCGGCTGGAGGTCTTTGACTCTAATAAATATTGCTTTTAACAGTTTGAGACAAAAAAGATTCAGAAACAAAAAGAAATCAGGAACCAATTAACAACTATTGATTTTCCATAGAAACTCTAGCAAAATTGCTCCTCTTTGATGAGAGGAGTGAGCAGAAGCATTGCCATGGTGAAGAAGGGATTTCTGGTAAAGCTTTCACAGGTGTTTGACTGCTAAAGCTTGGCCGGCTTTCCTGAAGAACTCTTATAACAAGCACCTATTATCATTTTTTGACCTTCCAAAGTCTACAACAAAATGCCTTGAACACCAGAAAAAAACTATTGCTCTTTTCTGGTCTGCTTTTGCTTTGGCTAACCCACTTCCATATCTTGGTAGCCATTGCTTTCATTGTGCTTTGTCATCAGGACAATACCAGTAAAGGCATGCCTCATCTCTTATTACAATTAATGGAAGAAGTGCTTCAGGATTTCCCTCTCATTTGTGTAACATTTCTGTTGAAAGCTCTTCTTATGTCTGTAAATGGACTGGGCACAACAATTTTGCAAACCATGGAGCAGATTCATTGTACTACTTTAATTTTTATTGTAATAATTCTATAATCTGAACTAATTAAAATGTTTGTAGTGATGGCTACTGTTTCAGTCCTCTTCAATTAGAGCACAAAAGTTATCTTTTCCTTGAAAGTTGATGTGGAAAGCAACATTTCAGATTTCACCTTAAACAGTGTCTCATACATTCTTAAAATGAGTTGTTCATTTGTAAACTACTGTTTTCTTTAGAGGTATTATCCCCATAAATTTTTCATAAAGCATCAATGATTTTATCATTTTCCACCAAAGTTTCACCATAAATTGGAAGATTCTTGTTTTAAGTTTAGTGTAATCCATATTGCTCTGAGAGAAGCTCTTTTCAAATTGCTATGTTATCCTTCTTAATGGGTCAAACTAGATCCTATCCAGACATATTTTAACAAGTTAGTATGAGTTTATTTTGGTGCAAAATTCTTGAAATTCATATCTATGAACAGCTTTTTTTTAATAATAGACATTTTGTATGAGATTTTTAGTTGCCTATTTTAAAAACATGTTAGAAACAAAAAGGTCAAATACTGGGATCAATTAGAAAGTAAGTAAGCATTTTAGTACTATTTTATAAAATTAATTACAAAAAGTTAGTGGAACAAACATTTAATCAGTCTTCTCAAACCATTCCTGAGTAAAGGGAATATACTTACATGATCACGAATAACATAAATTCTCTGACTTTGTTGAATAAAATTCTCTTTTCAAAACATTATGAACTGACAATAAATGAGACGCCCGTTGTTTTCATAACGTTTTTGACTTTTTTATGGCATATAACTTCAAAATGTGATTATATCCCTGCATTTCAATAAGATTTGTCTTGGCCTATGACTTGGCTCTTTTTTTTTTTTTTTAAATAAATATCTTCTCAGGTACTTACTGAAATCAAGTGTTAGGCAATGATATCTGTGGGTGGAACAAAGCATAGGATCTGACTTTCTACTTGGAATCTGCTATCACATAGGATAGTGGCCTTCACTGATGTCTGCAGCTAACTGATGAGAAAATAGGCATCTTTCAATAGCTGAGAAAAATATATTTTACTGAATTTCAGAACTGTCCACAGAAGTGATATCAGCTAAAATGCTAGAAGGAATAGTCCAGAACCTGTCCCTCTATTTCATCAAACTTACTCAACATTCAGAAAATATTGTACCTCGGAGCTATTAAAATTATTTCAATCATTGAATTATCAAGATGAAATAGGAAAATAAGGTTTTTTTTTAAAGACCATGTCTTTAATTTAACCCAGACCAGGCTTTAAAAAAAAAAAAAAAAAAACTCAAAGCAATGTCCTATAACCCTGCTTGACATTTGATAGAGTGTGCATCAATTCTTTGAATGCAAGTCATATTTTATGTCACTTTTTCATTAATAGGGAGAAAGCCAAGCACATCCCACTCATCACTAGGAATGAGTGTTGCTAGTCATTTTTTGTCCTACGAAAAAAACTAGAGGAAAAAAAGGATACATCTAAATGCTTTGTAGATAGATAGTAAGTTGGTCTTGTATATATGTGTGTGTGTGTTTATGTGTGTGTGTAACACATGATTTCTAATATTCTGCAAATTTTACTTAAATTGAAATAAATTATGAAAGATATCCCTGAAAAAATCCCTATAGGGATATCTTCTTTGCAAATAATAAGACTTTTTACTAGAAAATTGTTTTCCAAGACAAATCCAACACATTATTTTGTGATTTCGTCTATATGAAAGAATAAACACATAATAACCAGAAGATCCCTAGTTTGGAACACCAGATCTACAACCATATGGACTTGCCATGTTTGGACTGTGTTAGATGGGTTATTCATTAAACTCACTGAACCTTATATTCTCATATGCAAAATGGTTACTTCCTATGCGTGAATGCTAAAGGATCAAAAAAGAATATCCACTTTCATAATTTTCTTTATATATGAACATGTATGTGTGTGTGTGTGTGTGTGTGAATTGCTGTTATGAAGTTCTGAGTTAAAATATACATATCCTTAAACATACAGATTTTAGGAGATTCTGCATACAAAACTGATTTTAACTTGGCTTCTTTTTTATAATCTTCTTAATTTCCTGCTTCAAACCCAAGGCCTAGAAAACGATAATCTTCATTTAAGACCACATTTTTAAAGTGCACTCAAGAATTATAGCATCTCCCTGTAATATGTTATTTTCCCCCTTTTCACATTCTGAGGAAACCCAAGATGCTCTGACGGCCTAATAGAGGGATTGAGTTCTCACTGATCATAGTAGATAAAAAGTGTTCCTTAATACACGAAATCCTCCACACCTGCCCTAAAGATGTGATCTGTTCATTTGTGTTTAATAAAATGGAAAAGTTCATCATGTATTTTTTACCTGTAAACCAAATACAGGGAACAGATGTTCCATTATTGCTGATTAAAAGCAAGACTCAAAGAACACACAGTTTGAAAAACTCTGCCAGTGGATATCCTAGATACTAGGGCTGTATACACTGGTTCCGTCACTGCAGAGAAACGTTGAATACAAGCAGTCTCCTCACTGTCAGGTTCAGTGAAAGCTCTTTTACAATCTGGCAGAGGTTAGTATCAAATCTTCTGTTTTTAGAATTTTTTTTTTTTTTTTTGGACAGGCAGAGTTAGACAGTGAGAGAGACAGACAGAGAAAGGTCTTCCTTTCCGTTGGTCCCCTAATGGCCACTGGGGCCGGCGCACTGCACTGATCCGAAGCCAGGAACCAGGTGCTTCCTCCTGGTGTCCCATGTGGGTGCAGGGCCCAAGCACTTGGGCCATCCTCCACTGCACTCCACGGCCACAGCAGAGAGCTGGATTGGAAGAGGAGCAACTAGGACAGAATCCGACGCCCCAACCGGGACTAGAACCCGGAGTGCCAAAGCCGCAGGTGGAGGATTAGCCTATTGAGCTGAGGCGCCAGCCATGTTTTTAGAACCTTTACATGCACTAGGCCACAAGAAAGCTCCTATGCCTGCATTCACAGGGGCATGTGCCTTATGAATTTGTGAAACAATTTAACATCAGAAGTTTTGTTAGCTGTCTCTTTTCCCTGTCTTACTCCAATTCATTATTCTTCATGATATTCACGTGCGCTGGTATTTCTTTATACATTCATAGATTTTTTTTCTTCTTTTTCTTACTGGTAAATTACACTAAAGTGAAGACTCTGTCTATCTTGATCTCTGTTGTATCTCCAGTATCTTAAACAATGTCTGGTATATGGAAGGTCTCACAAATTTAGTAAGTGAGTGCTCAAATGATTGATGCATTTTTTTCTGGGCAGGGAGCTTGCTTCTAACAGATTCATATAATTTGAGACATCATTTTACAAACTGCTTCCAGGTGATATTGAGCCTGTACAGAAAACATTTGACAGCTTCTTTCACTGTAAAGAAAGAAAAACAACTGAATTTGGCAGGCCACCGAACCAAACATAATCGTGGATAGAATGGTTCATTTTATGTCTTTTCTCATAGAAAACAGAATATTAGAAGATGCATATGTATTCTTAGCTCTGGAATATGGAAATCACATGTATCATATTTGCATGGCAGCATTTAGGATGCTTATTAAAACAAAATGAGAAATTATTCTCTCTTTCACCTGAAGGTGGAATGATAAAATCAATTGAAAAAATAATGATTGTTTTTCTTTTTGTTACTTGCTTGCTTGCTTTTTTTGTTGTTTTATTCTGCAGCCCAATGATTAAATTCTCAACAAGTAATGTATTTATGAAAGTAAACAAGTAAAGTACAAAGCTTTGATGGGTATGGAAATTTTATGAATACTACAAAAGAAATGCAGCCCACAATTTATTTTTCCTGTGATTTATCAGGAGTCTCTAATCTTTTGACAACTAAAATTGGATAGTGGAATAGAAGTGATCATAGGAGATGGAATGATTTGTCATTCTGACTGTTTCTTCGCAGGTAAAAATGCTCTTAGTTCATAGAAACTCAGCTGAGCAACACCTGCAGCAGAAGCCCTGGGTCAATATTGTGCTTTGTGTCCCTAGCTTCCTCTGATAAACTGTAGGAAGACTTGGCTAGCCTTCATCACAAATGCCATGTGATATCAGGAGAAGCAAGGTACATCCACATTCCAAGAAGACATAGGAGTTACAAGTCAAACGAATGAAAAGCTCAACATATGCTCTGAAGTCTTTGTAAGAGAGGAAAAATGAAAAGAGAGCTGAAGGTTGGAATTCAACCTATTTGGCAATATATTTTGGAAAGTTGTGTAGTTTAAGATATACAAGGAAATTTGTGAGGGCCTGAAAAACAAAATTATTTTTATATGTCATGTATTTGAGTAGCTTTTCAACTATATTAGATGAAAAACTCTTTCATAGGAAATATTTTGTTATGCCACCTTTATTATTATGAAGTAAATTATGAAAATCACAAAACAAGAAATACAATCTTCTAGATGTGATGTATTGAAAATGAACTTGTGTGTACGGAAAGTGATTTGTAATGAAATAATAAGGAATTTACTCTGTGAATTCTTAGATGTGGCTATCATAATACACATAATAAAGTTCAACAGTATCTACATCCAGTATCACCATGGATAAGCATACATGTAACAGAGTAGATGTTCAGTATTTATGTATGAAAAAAAAAAAAAGTTGAGGCCAGCATTGTGGCATAGCAGATTAAGCTACCACCTGTGACACTAGCATACCACATGAGCAATGGTTCAACTCCTGCCTGTGACATTTCTGATCCACTTCCCTGCTAATTTGCCTGGAGAACAGCTGAAGATAGCCCAAGTTCTGGAGCTTCTGCACCAGTGTGGGAGGCTTGGTTGAAGCTCTTGGATCTTGGCTTCATCCTGGCCCAACCTTGGCCATTGTGGCCATTTGGGGAGTGAACCAGCAGATGGGTGATCTCTTTCTCTACATCTCTCCCTCTCTCTCTGTAACTCTGCCTTTCAAATAAATGAATAAATCTCTAAAAAAAATAAAAATCAATGGCTTATTGTAAAGTATTTTTTAAAATTTTAACTCTTCCTCAAGTTCTTAAAATATCTTCATTCAATATAAATGTTAATGCACATTGCAAGTCATTATACATCAGAAAGTACAAAATTATTTTGTGTCTTGTGAAACAGCATTTGTTTCTACATTTACACAGTTTTAAGTAGGATTTAATCAAATTATTTTTTAAAGTTTTATTTATTTATTTGAAAGTCAGAATTACGGAGAGAGAGAGAGAGAGAGAAATGTCTTCCATCCGCTAGTTCACTCCCCAGTTGACTGTAACGGCTGGAGCTGTGTCAATCCAAAGCCAGGAGCCAGGAGCTTCCTTCGGGTCTCCCACGTGGGTGCAGGGGCCCAAGGACTTGCGCCATCTTGTACTGCTTAGCTTGTACATCTAGAAGATTATATTTCTTGTTTTGTGATTTTCATAATTTACTTCATAATAATAAAGGTGGCATAACAAAATATTTCCTATGAAATAGAGTTTTGCATCTAATATAGTTGAAAAACTACTCAAATACATGACATATAAAAATAATTTTGTTTTTCAGACCACAAATTTCCACAGCATACAGCTGGAATGGAAGTAGAGAAGCCGCGTCTTGAACTGGCTCCCATATGGGATGCCAGCACTTCAGGCTAGGGCGTTAATCCACTGTGCCACAGCACCAACCACTCAAATTATTTTAATCATGCAAGTTTCCAGAAAATTTGTTGTTGTGTGAGACTGCCCTACACACTACAGTCCAGCAAGACCTGTTTCATCATCCTCAGTTAGGCCACAGTGTCCCCTCCATTATGGCTGCAAAATTCCCAAGTTCACTCTGCATTCAGCATCACTCAACTGAGAAACACTGGCATATGCGGTAAGAAACTGTGGAAATGTTCTGGAAGGGAAAGAAGGCACTAAACGTGACAGTGTCAGTTTAAGAACTTTATTCCTGGTTAGAGATATTAAGGGAAGACATGAGACTACCACCACACTCCTGCTGGGATGGGGAATAGACATCAAAGAGAGGAATGGCAGTAAGAATTTGTAAAAGAACACAAAAATATAAGAAAACATGAAAGATAAATCAATAGAAGGTGATGAGGGACTGGATATAAACAATGAAAGACAGGGAATAGAAGGATTTTTAAAAATTTTGGTTTTTGTTTGATTTTTATACTTTTTACCACCTGATACATTTTTCTGTTAATGTGATAATAATGCAAGTAGAATAGATTCAATATAGTTCAAACATATAATTCCAAGAATATAATGATATGACCTCCCTCCATCCCAGGTTCTCATCTCCCTCTCTCTCCCTTTATTTCTCTCTCTCTCTCTCTCTCCTTCTTTCCTTTTTAGTCTTTGAGATAATATATTTGTTAATTTATGTTAAAATCAAGGGCTTAAAGCACCACTAAAGAAAGAGTTCAACAAGTAAAAGGTAAAAAGACTATAGTTTAGAGGGAACATAGGCAATAGCTATAAACAATAATAAAATGGAAAGCTGTATATTTCACCTACATAAAGTAAGCATTAAACTATTTGTAGATCAATAAAACCATAATACTATCACGTTCTTAACCATGGGTTTCAGGAAGCTATAAAACAAGTTTTTCAAAATTATATTTGCAGCAATACTAATACACTCAGGCATTTCTTTCTTTTTCTATTTGTGTTTTTTGAATTTTTCATTTTTGAATTTTACCTACCACATATAAGGGAGAACATGTGGTATTTAGCCTTCTGTATCTGGGTTATTTTGCTCCACATCATGTCTTCCAGTTGCATCCATTTGATGCAAATGGTAGTTTCATTCTTTTTTTTTTTTTTTTTACAGCTGGATAATATCCCATTATGTATTCATCTGATTCATCTGATGATGGACACCTTGATTAATTCCTTATTTTGACTATTGTGAACAATGCTGCTGTAAACATGGTGGTGCAGGTGTCTCTTTGATACAATGTATTCATGTCTTTTAGGTATATACCCAGTAGTGTGATTGATGGATCATATGGCAAGTCTATTTCTAGTTTTCAAAAGAAATCTCCACAAGGTTTTCCACAGTTGCTGCATCAATTTACATTCCCACCAACAGTGTATAAGAGTTTTCCTCTCTCTTCATCCTCTTCAGTGTGTGTTACTCTCAGTCTTTGGGGTATAGTAATATTTCATTGAGGTCTTGATTTGCATTTCCCTGATAGCTAGTGATGTTGAGCATTCTCTCATATATTTATTGACCATTTGTATTTCTTCTTTTGAGAACTATCTATTGTGGACATTTTGCCCATTTCTTAGCTAGACTTTGTGTTGTTGTTGTTTTTTATTTTTTAGATTTTATTTAAGTTATGCCATTTTCATGTATTTCATGTATACAGATTTAGGAACATAGTGATACTTCCCACCCTACACTACCTCCCACCTATGCTCCAACCCTTCCTCCTCGCTCTCCCATTCCCACTCTTAATTTTTACAAAGACCTACTTTCAGTTTACTTAATGACTGCAAAGTTAACCCTACACTAAGTAAAAAAGTTCAACAAATAATATGAAAAAAAAAAACACTCTTCCTCAGTGGAAGAGACAGGACTATAAACAATCATTGAATCTCAAAAATTGTTGATATATTCTGGATATTAATCTTTTGTCTGATAGGTATTTCACAAATATTTTCCCCATTCTGTTGGATGATCTTCACTCTATTGACTGTTTCCTTTACTGTACAGAAGCCTCTGAGCTTGGTGTAATCCTTGTTTAGTTTTACTTTTGTTTCCTATGCTTTGGGGATCTTATCCAAAATGTCATCACCTACACAAATGTCTTGGAGTATTTTCATACACTTTCTCTACAACGTCATAGATTCAGAACTAAAACTTAGGTCTTTGATTCATCTTAGTTGATCTTGGTATATGGTGAGAGGGTTGGATCTTATTTCATTCTTCTACATATATATCCAGTTGTTCTAACATCATTTATTGAAGAGATTATCTTTAGTCCACTGTATGGTCTGAGCACTTTTCTCAAAAATCAGTTGGCTGTATGTACATGGATTAATTTCTGGGCTTTCTATTGTGTTCCATTGATCTATATGTCGGTTCCTGTGCCAGTTTCATGCTGACATAAATGCTATCCATTTGTAGTATGTTTTGAAGTCAGGTATTGTGAAGGCTCCAGTTTGATTTTTAATCTCAGCATTGCTTGGGAAATTCTGGCCATTCCTATGTGATTCCATATAAATTTTGGGATTGCTTTTTCTAATTCTTTTGTGAAGAAATTTGTTGGTATTTTGATAGCGATTGCATTGAATCTATAGATTTCTTTAGGTAGAATATGTATTTTAATGATACTGATTCTTTCAAACCATGAGCAAGGAATATCTTCCTATTTTTATGTCCTTGATTTCTTTTTCTTTTTTTTTATTTGACAGGTAGATTTATAGACAGTGAGAGAGAGAGAGACAGAGAGAAAGGTCTTCCTTCCGTTGGTTCACTCCCCTAATGGCCGCTACAGCCAGTGCTGCACCGTTCCAAAGCCAGGAGCTGGGTGCCTCCTCCTGGTCTCCCATGCGGGTGCAGGGCCCAAGCCATCCTCCGCTGCCCTCCTGGGCCGCAGCAGAGAGCTGGACTGGAAGAGGAGCAACCAGGACTAGAACATGGGGTGACGGCACTGCAGGTGGAAGATCAGCCAAGTGAGCCATGGCACCGGCCCCTTGATTTCTTTCATCTAAGTTATATCATTTCATTGTAGAAATATTTCATTTTTTGGGCCAGCACTGTGGCACAGTGGGTTAATGCTCTGGCATGAGGTGTCGGCATCCCACATGGGCGCCGGTTCGAGACCCGGCCTCTCCATTTCAGATCCAGCTCTCTGTTATGGCCTGGGAAAGCAGTAAGAAATGGTCCAAGTCCTTGGGCCCCTGTACTCATGTGGAGATCCAGAAGAAGCTCCAGGCTTCTGGCTTTGGATTGGCACAACTCCAGCCGTTGCAGCCAACCTGGGAGTGAACCAGCAGATGGAAGACCTCTCTCTCTCTCTCTGCATCTCCTCTCTCTGTGTAACTCTGATTTTCAAATAAATAATTTTTAAAACAGAAAAGAAATATTTAATTTTTTCATTGTAAAAATGTCACTTTTTTGGTCAAATTTATTTCTAAACATTTTTGTGGATATCGTGAATGGGATTTCTTTTTTTTTCCCTCTTTTAGTGATTTCATCATTAATGTATAAAAAAAACTACTCTCTTGTGTATGTTTATTTTGTAATCTGCAATTTTACTTAACTGGTTTATCAATTGTAACAGCTTTTTTTTTCCCATATACAACATTATGTCATTTGTAAATAGGGCTATTTTGACCTCTTCTTTTCCAATTTAGATGGCTTTATTTCTTTTTTGAAACTGTAAACCACCATTGATTTTTATTTTTGAGAGATGTTTCATGCTAGTGACTTTATTTTTTCATTTATCATTGTGAATCTCACCTTAAACACAGTGGCCTTAATTGCAGTAATGAATGGAGATTACATGATGTTATATTGGGTGATACTTAATGAAGCTAATGGATACTGACTCCCTTCACTTCTGCTACCCTGAACACCCAGCCATTCTATTTCAGTCACGGTCAGCCATACCATACCATCTGCTACACCCAAAATACAACTGCATGGTGCACTAACAAATGTGTCCTAAAGGCATTCCTGCAGACGAGAGTGATTTTCTAGTTAAACTTAACCACAATCAACTCCCTTCCCTTTTGATGAGTTTGCAGTGGGATCATGCTGCAGAGAATAAAAAGCACTGTATAAGTAATCAAAACACATCAAAAATATCATGTAACTTTGGAAAATAGTTAGTATTATTGATTGAAACAGAAAATTGTCCAAAGTAATGTATTCAGAGTTAAAAGGAAACTTTAGGATTTATGAATGTTAATTTTGAAATGGTGAGTTATTTTAAAATAACTTTCGAAAAAACAAAATCAAACTTTCTGCCTCTGGAAATGGACAAAATTATGTGTTGAAAGAATTTTTTAAGTTTTTTTGTGATTTTTTCAGTATATTTATTAAATTTTTCTATGTCCAACAAATACATGAGTTTGTAATATTTCTGGAGAAACATTATAGCACCATACAATACCTTGGTATTTTATTGTAGTATGTATAGTTCTTAACGTGGATGAGAACTATAGTCATTAATATTCTTTGACCATTATTTTTGGTTCTTAACTCTGCAGGCACATGGAAGGATTGCATGCTATGCATGAACATTAGACTAGTTCTAGTAATTAGTTGCAAGTGATAGTGGCAAATATCTTCTGTCGACTGAACCTTTGAAAGTAAAATATCCCAGAGCTCATATGTCCCTCACACAACAAACCAGAAATGTTTGTGAAGAAGGCTGCTCATTCAGCCTGAAACTCTAAAAACAACAGAGATCCCTTGCTAATTAATATGACCAAAATGAGTTTATAAAAACAAAGCATTTTTTTCCAATCCACAAAACTGAATAATTGTTTATTACAATAATATAATCTGGTCTTTTTTTTTTTTTTTTTTTTTTTTGGACAGGCAGAGTGGACAGTGAGAGACAGAGAGGAAGGTCTTCCTTTGCCGTTGGTTCGCCCTCCAATGGCTGCCGCGGCCAGTGCGCTGCGGCCAGTGCACTGCGGTCAGCGCACCACGCTGATCCAAAGCCAGGAGCCAGGTGCTTCTCCTGGTCTCCCATGCGGGTGCAGGGCCCCAGGATTTGGGCCATCCTCCACTGCACTCCCGGGCCACAACAGAGAGCTGGCCTAAAAGAGGGGCAACTGGGACAGAATCTGGCGCCCCGACCAGGACTAGAACCTGGGGTGCCAGCGCCGCAGGTGGAGGATTAGCCTATTGAGCCGTGGTGCCAGCCACTATGCTGACTCTTACAAAGTTGATGGATGGAGAACCAAAAAATTCTTGGACTTAAATATAAAAATTTTAAATGAAACTGTCCATCCATCATTTTAAAAGGCTTTGGATATAAGCAACTTGTATTAGTATCTTGACTTCAAATTTTAATTGCTGTATAACCTCCAACACTTATGTAGGATCTCCGTGCCTTCAGTTTTTTTCCTATATGACTTGACAATGAAAAAGAACTCTATGTTATATCAATATCATGCGCACTTATGCCAATTCCTTCTTATTCCTGCCACAGTGAGGATTGCAATTCTGTTTCCACTTTAAGAAGAGGCTATGTGACGTATCTGACCAAAAAAATATGGGCAGAATTAACTTGCATTCCTCTGTGCAGGAATTTTGAGAACCACTGCATGATTCATTCCTTGTTTTCTCTCTATTCTTGAGCAATTAAAATAATTGTCTGCTCCTTCAGCCCAGATCTTGAGTTAATAATGAATCAATAAAAACATCCAGTCAAAATTTAATGGATATTTAGCTTGATTCTGTAACTATGGTTAGTCATTGCCTCAACCTAACCTACATAATGGAAGGAGTTCCTTCTTGGGACATTGAGGACATATCTATTCCATGGTTCTCTCCTAACCCCTGCTAGCTGCCAAAATTTCTTGGCATTCCTTGGATTGTTAGGAGTATCGCTGTAGTCACTGTTTTTATACTCACATGCTCTTCTTTGTGTGTGTCTCTTCCTATATTCACCTCATATAGGAGCATCAGTCATTGGATTTAGGGCCCAAACTAATCCTGCATGACAGTGTCTTTGATTACACCCTTAAAGATTTTATTTACAAATAAGGTTATATTCACAAGTACTGAGAGTTAGAACTTGAACATAAATTTGAGGGGGGGGAAATAAATTATACACATTATACCCCCTCTAGTTCTAATGCTACTCAATGAAAATTATACGAATGAAAATGGAGAACACGATGAATGTTGCACATTCTTAATCATATGAAAAAAATGATTATATTTTTCTACTCAATATTAAGAAAAAAAGCAGTTTCAGTAATTACTAAAACATTCAGGTTCTAATTCCATCACTGAGTTAATTGAATTTGAGAAAGTAGTAAGACTATTACAGAAATAGAAATGACAGAGAATACATATCTCAGACAATATGAAGTGATACATATAAATTATAAATATTTATAACTATTAAAAATAAGTAATTTTGATAACCCTTATGTGCAAAGGAAAATGTTCTAAGTATTGTGCATTTTGTTTAATCAAATGGGAGCATGCTACTGTTTTCTGATGAAGGCAGTATCTCGGCTCATATGTTCTGTATCTGGTCCAGAGTATCCATTAGGAAACCAGCAAGTTGGTAGACTCCAGGGCTCTTGTGTGCTTAGTAACTTGTTGCTGCACTCCAGCTAAGGTTAATTTAGCAGGCCTTGGTTAGGCATAATTTTGCTAGTACAATCTTTATCACTAAGAAGTATAAGCACAATAGCAACAAAAGCAAGCACTTTTTGATTGGTTGTCATTTTCTCTCTTTTGTATTCTGGTTTCAATAATATGTTTACTGTAGTTCAGAGCAAACTGCTCCAAAATGTATATGGCAAATGATGCTTATAAGAGGAATCATCTTTTCATCCTCAACTAATTGGATTTATCTTTGTAGATTGATGATGGAGACATTAAAATTTAACTAGGAAAAGATTGGGAGCAGCCTTGAGCATAGGCCAATAACTTTGTAAAGTCACTGCAAAAAGAATCATAGCTATCGTTGTGACAAAAATTTGTGGTTGCCCAATATACATTTTGTCAAATGAACTAATTGACAGCTTAGCTTTTGTGACAGAGATAATTTACAGAGGTATTTCTATGCCACAAATTGGCACTGTCTTGTTGCCTGTAGGTCTTCATTCTAAACTTAGATGTATAAAATAGAAGTTCTTATCAGATTAGGGCATGGGAAAGCACTCTTCTCGGTTTTCGCAAAGCAAATACTTTCTCAATTTCTTCTTCCAATACTTACTTCTAAACAGAGAAGTCGATTTTAGACAATGTTCCTCATGACTCTGTGATGGAAGCTAACAAGACAGGTTTACATCTCAACTGGGAAGCTTCTTATATTAAAAATGCCACATGTTCATTCCAGGTGACATGGCTAACAAAGACTGTAGACCATGTGTATGGTAAGTGCAGGATATATCTTACACAGCTCCCAGTCCCTCTCCAATCTCACCTTGTATCACTTAGCTGCCTCACAATTAAACAACTGTCAGTTGTAGCTCATGGCAAACTCAGCCACTCCCTTCTGCCCTTATTTATACTATTCCAATGCTTGACCTGCTTTTTTCCCCTTTGGGGGTATGATAACTCTTCTTGTATCTCAGTCACAACCTGTAACATAAAAGCCTTCTCTGGCTTGCAAGGTTTAGAACAACTGGGCCTCCTAAGTGTTGCCACAACATCTCATACATCTCGTCTTCACTTCTACTTTTTGGTTCTTTCATAAAGATCTTGCTGAATTAGCAGCACCCGTTCAGTCATGTTACTATCTCTCTCAGCCCCTTGTTTTTGGCCTTAGGAATGCTTATCACAATTATTTATACAATTCTCCGTGTACTTACTGGTTATCTGTCTTACATGATAAAATGAAAGCTATAAAAGGAGAAAGACCCTGTTTATTTCTTGCTTACTTCTGTGCCATAGAACCTAGAAGGAGTTTTAAATAGAGTAAGGGCTCAATGAAGCATTTACTGAGTGAATGAATGGATGATGGTATTTTCTGGCTATTCTTTAAAATGGACAGCAGAATGGTAAGAGACTACCACACACAATTTTTTCTCTTCAGTACCTATCATAGGGCTTGGCACATGATAGAGACTCAGCAGTTTAGTTTAAGTGACAATATAAGTCAAAGAACCTCTTTCCTAGGTATATTATAGAAAGAAATTCTGTCCTCAAGTCAGTTAAACCATTATTTTCACAAGCACAGGAGTTCTTTAAATATATTTGAAAATTCATTATTTCTTACATATGTTCAATAGTCATAATTTTTATTTTGAGAAAATATTTGGCTAATTTAAAACAACTTATTATTATAAGAACTTAACAGGACCTAAAAATGTTCATCCCTAATTATACATCAGATTTTACAAAGCATGAATACAGTACTGATTATCTAACAGGTTTTGTATTTTCCTCAATAGCCTTTAAAGATACACCCACCTGAATTCCAAAATTCTCAAGGAAAATGATGAAGTGCTCAAAACTCAATGAGGTCTAGGAAACTGATTGAAGAGTTATATTTTATTGAAAAAAAACATAGTTAGAAATTTTCCAATTTCCAATTTTCAGTTATACTCTAAGCAACCCTACAAGTTAGCCAAAACTCAGCAAACTGCAGCCCCCAATAGCTAGTTATTTTGATTAAAGAAATCCCTTAAGACCGAACTATAAATTTCATGGCCAATAATAAAACACATAATTTTTACCAAGACTCATCATAAAGTATTTTATCAGCTTCTATGGGAAATGTGAAATTTCTTAGTTCTCATTTGGAAAACAGGTGGTAGTTTGGCAACTACTCTGTGCAAACACAGGTATTTCCCTTTGCTGTGCAACGACCCATGTTATAAAGAAATGGAACATACTTTACCCACAGGATAGGGTCTTCTGAGAGACCTTCAACCCACAGCTAGCACTCAGTTACACTGTAAGTATAAATGAATTTCCCACACAGGGAAACTCCATGTGACATTAGTAATTTCATAATTTCCTTCTCTCTGATTACTTTTAAACTATACAAGCATAAGGAGGACAAAAAGAGTGTATAAGGAGAAAGGAATTCATGTAAACGTGCTTTTTCTCTCTCTTTCACGCTCTCTCTTGGATACACACAAACACACATAAACATGTATATACACACCAGACATATGCATAACAAATAATTTAGTACCATATAACATCTCTTCCCTGGTGAAAGATATATTTTGATTTTAGCATCTCAAGGACTAAGAAATTAAGGATATAATTTTCTCAGGGATGTAAGTTATACAATAATAAAAAGAAGGTGTTCAGCATTCCATAAATTCAGACCATAAAGAGCATTGAATGTAAAGGATCAGAGCCAGCATTGTGGCATAGCAGGTCAAGACTCCTAGTTTGATGCTGGCATCTCATATGGGTGTCGGTTTGAGACCCAGCTGCTCCACTTCCTGATCCAGCTCCTTGCTAATGTGCCTGGGAAAGTAGTGGAGGACATCCCAAATCCTTAGGCCTCTGCACTAATATAAGAGACTTGGAAGAAGCTCTGGGGTCTTGGCTTAAGTCTGGCCCAGCCCTGGACTGTTACAGTCATTTGGGGAGTGAACCAGTGGATGGAAGACCCCTCTCCCCCAGTGTGTGTGTGTGTGTATGTGTGTGTCTCCTCCTCTGTCTGTAATTCTTCCTTTAAAAAAATCATTTTGAAAAAGAAAGCAAAGGGTTTGAGACTGTTCAAGGGTAAGAGAATAAAGTAGGCATGTTCCGGAGGTATTCTTGGAAAATTCCAAGATACAAAGATAAAAAGTCATTATATATATATTTCACATCACAAATTATGTCCAGTCCCATTTTTCAATACAGATCATCAGAGGTTTTAACATGTGATTCGGTGTAAAATATGATACACTCTTAATATCCATAAAATCCATAAATAAACATTACTGAACCTGCTCTCATTATCAAATTCTTGGGAAGAAAGAAAAGTACCAAACGTGAGTTGCTTTTCAGGATAAGTTCCAAACAACTAAAAGTTCCCATTTCATGCTACCTGATGTTTCATCTAAATATTGTCAAGTAAGACCCATGAGGGATTCAGACTCGTAGATTTGTCTTTGACAGTTCATTCCACAGTCTTTTGCACATAACGCACTAAATAATGGTTTATCTTTATTTTAACTGGACCTATTGATTTTAAAGAAATATGTTTACTGTTTTGTTTATCTTTGTTAATCTTACAAACCAGTGTTTCCTGTGATGACATTGGAAAATAGACACATAATTGATGGTTGCCTCTGAAAACTGTCAAACCTCCTTTAACTACCTGTTCTCACTCCATACCCGCTAACGACTGAATGTCACACCTGTCAGCTAATGGCTCAACTAGGCATTGGCTAATAATACCTTAAAGTAAAGCATCAGAATCTTCAGGACACAAATGAATAGTTCCCTAAATGTAGGATAACTAAAGTTATACATAACTGCAGCAAAGGATTTTTTATCGATTTGGCAGCCTTATTTGATACGTCTAAATCATTCTGTTTAGTCTTCTATATGAACATTCCTCTAGATCCTAGGCATTCGGAAATTAAATATTCACTATCTTAATCCAGATAGTCATCACATACCATTTCTCATTATCCTTAGGCACGAATCAAATCATAAAAAGCAAAAGTTCATTAGAAGGAAAGATACAGTAGATATATTTGTGAGTGCAGCTAGAAGGAACAAGATGGCTGCTAACAGCCAAGGCCAGGGAATCTCATCAAGCTAAGGAATGTGGGGGAAGCTATCTTGATCAGTCACCAAATTGATTTGGGATAGCTGAAGTGGGTTTTGACAGATAACAAATTAGGAGCCCTGTTTTATGAGGGGAGTCAACAATACTTAAGTATTAATTAGTCTCTTATGTAGGAAAAGTGAAACCTTTGGAGCACTGTCACATCGCAAGTATGGGCTTAGAGACAAAGTTTGACTCCCATGAACATGAGAGGTTTCAGACACCAGGGAGGCTATCAACTCACTACAGCTCCATTTAAATACATTAGGGTGACCTGAATATTTGTCAAGAACTCAGAGAGAAGTATAATTTTATAATTCAGCCAAGTGGTAGCTCATTTGTTATATGGAGGCCTGTGCTCAGCCTTGGCTAAAATAGACAGAATAATATGTTAATCTGAACTGACAACTGGAGGAGGTATGCATGCAATGAACACTGATTCAGAAACTGAGTGGAGTAGACCCAGAGGTGTGAAGCATCAGTGGCCTCTGTTGAGATGTGCTGGAGGCAGGCTGGACTGACGTGTAGCAGAATGTCTTACAACTATCAAAGAAGGATGTTATGTCACTGCAATTAAAGTCTCAGGAGGTGGGCATTTAGACTGGCAGTCAAGACTGGCACATTTACTATCTGAATCCAGATCCAGTACCCGCTCTGGCTACTAGTTCCAGTATCCTGCTAATGCAGGTTCAGGGAGGAAGTGGTGATGGCTCAAGTTGTTGGATTCCTATCAACCACGTGGGACACCTAGATTGAGTTCCTGGCTTTCAGCTTCAGCATGGCTCATCCCTGGCCATTGCACATATTCTAGGAGGGAACCATAATATAATTTATAGTTGCATATTCCCCTTTGCAAATAAATGTCTCCAAAAGTACTTTTCAGTTCCTTTAGCATTTTAAAGTTCCATTTATATAAATCTTACTCATCTCTTGCTGTACTTATTCCTTGGAACTTGATCATTCTGTTGCTTTTATTAATGTTTTCTACTACATTTTAATTAGGTGATCATTATATATAGATAGCTTAAACATTTGTTATAAAGAGACTGAAGTGATTTATAAGAGTTTGTAGGAAGCATATGAGTGGGAATAAGAGAAATGAGTTTGGAAAGTCAAGGAAAGCAAGTCATAGATACTTGAAAGTATTCATTTTTCTCACAATAGGCAATGGGAAGACTTTATATTATTTTAAGTAGAAGACTTACAGGATTATATTTTTAAGTCAGAAAGTTGGGCCTGGGGCTGGCCTGTGGCATAGCAGGTAAAGGCACCGCCTGCAGTACCAGCATCCCATATAGGCACCAGTTTAAGTCCTGGCTGCTCCACTTCTGATCCAGCTCTCTGCTATGGCCTGGGAAAGCAGTAGAAGATGGCCCAAGTCCTCGGACCCCTGCACCCTCGTGGGAGGCTTGGAGTAAGCTCCTGTGTCTTGGTTGAAGATCCGCACAGATCCAGCCATTGCAGCCATCTGGGGAGTGAACCAGTAGATGGAAGAACAACCTCTCTCTCTCTCTCTCTCTCTCTCTCTCTCTCTGCCTCTCTGTAACTCTCCCTTCAACTAAATAAATAAATCTTTAAAAAAAAAGAGTTGGTGTTTTATAAGTGTGAATAATTGTTGGTTTACTGGGGGTAAGAGTGAAGATGAGAATACATCAAAGATCATGTCATAAGTGAGGAATAAAGAGGAACTGGACTAAATGGGATCAGGAAATGAGAAAGGGACACATTTCATTTTCTCTTAGGGAAGAGAATTGATTGGATAGGTGATGTGGGCAAAAGAGAAGAGTCTGCCAATGAAACAGGAAATTCTATGGTCTTTTTTTTGTTTCCATGTTTTTCTCTTTTTTCTTCATTTTTATTAATATAGAGAGAACAGATTTTATGCTTTCCATAAGTACAGTTCCAAGAAGACAATCACACTTCCCTCACTCCACTGCTCTTCCCCCCTACCCCTCCCTCCCTTCTCTTTCTTCATCTGTTTTTGCAAAGCAAATACTACTCAGCCACAAAAAAAATTGAATTCCTGTCTTTTGCAACAAAATGGAATTGCATAGTCTTTATAAATGCAAGAAGGAAGAAACTAAAATGACCTAAAACACAGAAGAACATAAGAAATAAGTCCAGGCATGCTATTGACTATCAATGCAACATAGATGTGCCTTTGAATCCTAGATTTCTAGTAATGCATATGTATGAAACCAGCCTGCAGATATCTGAGGAGCAATTAAATGGTAGGAAAAGAAAGTAAAACAGTCATAAAGAATCAGAGTTACACGAAGTTTAATCGTAGAAGAAATAAAGACTAGAATGACAACTCAGGACTTACCAAAGACCAATGAAACAGATTTTTTTGTCATTGTTGTTGCTTTGCTTCATGAAACATGAGGCTCAGAGATATATATTTCTGTTTGAAATTATAGTAGAATGAGACCCTCAAGTTTCTGGGAACAAAAACTGAAGTCAAAAACTTCTGATGGAGTAGAAAAGAATATATTATAATCAGATAAGAGTGGAAAAGACTGCTTCTGTATGTCTGTGGTTTCCAGAAATAATTCCGTACAAATATGACCTACAATAAAGAGTAGTTAATTTATTTATGGTCTGGAAGCTGTTAAATATTTCCCTTATCAACTAAAATCCTTTCTAATATTAGTCATGAATTGATTATTTTTTGTACAGGAAGGTTTTTTTTTTCTACTCTATGTCCTTTTATTTCCTTTATTCTAATAGGACAAACTAACAGAAAGCATGCTCAGGATTTCATGTAATGAAATTATCTCCAACTATTAACATTCAGTTTCATTTATACTCTTTCAGGTAGATAGATAATAGATAGCTAGCTAGCTAGATAGATAGATAGAAAGAAAGACAGATAGATAAAAAGATATTTAGATGTCCCAAAATAAGAGCCAAATACAGCAAAATTCATTTAAAATCCCAGATTTATTTTATTCAAACATTAATAGCAGCAAAATTTAACATCAATTAAAATATTTGTGCGGTAAGAGCAACATTCTCAAATCTTCGATTTTTTTTTTTTAAATTTTCTCTAATACCAATTTTGGACTTAATCATTTAGTACTTCATTCTCTCATACCTATTTTAGGGGGCTTTTTATTTGGCCAAGAAATTGTCTAAGATCTTGCTACTCAATGTGTGTCCCAGAGATGTGATACACCAGCAAAATCTGGGAACTTGTTAGAAAGGTAGACCCTCAGACTCCACCCCAAGTCTACTGATTTCAAATCTGCATTTTCAAAAGATCTCAGTGTGGTTTATCTGCCATATGTTCCTTAAAGCTGAGAGGCACTGATCCAAAATATAACACTCATTGTTTAGGGCAATGCAGTACTGAATGTACTCCAAAGACAGAAGGAAAGCCAACAGCGTCTTTTGTAATCCTCTTCACATAGATTTAGTAAGATTTATGGCCTCTAAGTTGTAATATTAATGTGAGATTATTTAATAGTAATACAATAGTTCAATTGTGATTTTATATAGAAAATTGTATCACTCAGTTTAAGCATCTTATTGAGTATAAATTTCTAAAAAAAAGCACTTCTTTTTTGACGTTTATCTTCACAATAAATTTTGAAATCACCAGCACTTAATATGTTCAAATATCCCTTTAGGAATCTAGTATTTCAATATTCTTATAATTAAGTATGAGAAAATGATTCTAAGAAAGCAAGAAATAGAAAAAATGAGTTAGCTGAGGTATTTAGTGAGTGAAGATCCGGTGTATCATACAGTATTTAACTTGCACAATTTCAAAATTGTACAAGCATAGTTGAAGGTCTCTATAATGCAACACATCTATTCTCCTGACTTAGCTCGGCAATATTCTGCTGTTTTAAAAAAGATGAAAAATGTCTCCTGCTAAGAATGGTTTGAGATCTGTATATGTTGTGTTTTGTGGAGTGAAAACAATGTCAATATATCAGTAGTTTACAACAAACTTATTTTCTTCCTGGTGTGCCAATCAGCTACTGACTCATTGATCTAAAACTGACTGCTGCTGGTTTCGACTAGACTCCAGTCTTCGTCTTAGGTTCAGGTCTCCACCATCTATCTTCATTCTGGAACTCAGACTGGACAGCTATTGTGAAATGTTTGTTTTATAAGGGATTGCAGAGCACAGGAGCTTCCATGGAAGCAGAAGATCCCTATCCTGGCTTCTGCTGACACATGGCTGAGGGCTGCTTCCTCCCACATGACACTGACCCACTGACCACCACAAGCTATTTTACCTGTTCAATGGAACAGGAAAGTATACTCCACTCCTAGTGAAAGATGCTGCAGTTATATGCAAATAATGTGGATTCACAATCCCAACAATACAGCTAGAATAATTCATTGTAAGCTGGAATAAATCATTTCAAACTTTAATTATCAGCATGCCTTATATGCCCTCTTGCCTAAGCTTTCTAGAAGACAGATCAAAAACAGGTAATCAATCCCAACCTTCCCTAAACTTCACAATAGGTAGGGATTGTGTTTATTTTGCCGAAGACAATTGAAAGACAAACTTAGAAGAAAATTCAATGTATTGAGAGAACTAAGATTTAGACATTATATTTCAGCAACCATGTTCAGTCTTCAGGCTAAATAATCATTTACAGGGGTCTTTAGTCCTTTTTTTCTTTCATCTCTATGCTTTTACCTCCATTTCTATGTGTTCAAAGTATTTTTTTTACTACATTTGTTATTATTTTGATAATTTACTCAATTATATAAAATAGGCAGATTATAATCTTTTAATTCATGAGCTATGGATAGAATTAAATAAGACTATGCAACTGAAGAATTTAGTAGAGTGTTATGTACATAATGAATGCTCAAAAATACCCATCTCTTCTCCATTTTCTACATACAAGTTTTTTTCACTGAGTACTATTTTTTCTGGAGTGGTGAAGAATTTTTTCAATAAAATGTTGGTATTAATTCTGCTTATCTTGTATATAGCCTTTCTATTTTCAAATTGGAAAAGGTTGCATGTAATTTAAATACATCAGTTTACAAAGACATTTCTGATGGTTAGCTCTGTGTCAACTTGATCATGTTAAGGGTGCCCAAATAGCTGACTAAACACTTCTTTCCTGGATACATCTGTTGTCTGACCATCTACCATCTATCTACATATCTAAATCAATTTAAATATCCCTATATATGTATGTATGTAAATATATGTATATACTTCCTCTTATTTCTGTTTCTCTGGATAACCCTGATTAGTGTAACATTCATGATGAGAAATGACAGATATTTATCAACATTTTCCAGAATATATTAGCATTAGGATTAAGACTAGAATTTAAGCACTGCAACTGTCAATTTCTTGTGTTCTGTCTACTACCCTGAATTGGCAGTAAATATGTGTTATCTTTTCACTGTCTTTCCCCAAGCTTGTACTCAGGGTGTCTCAGGATTTCTAACACTTTCACTAGATTCCTATACCTCCAACACATATCCATTAAAATATGTCTGTTCAGATTCTACTCTTTTAGGTCGGTGCTTTCAGGGATGTACCTTATACTTATTAGATAGCAGTAAGTCTGAGAATTTTTTTACCAAGGTCCAGAGATGCAAATGACCACCTCTTGCTAATCCACAGTAAATGCTAGTGAAACATATTATTTTAAAAAAGTTGGCACTTCCTTAATCAACATAATGCCTCAGATCATTACAGGGATGGGTTTGACCATACAGTGTTTAGCTTTTAGTATTTTGCTTAATCTTGGAGACAAACTGTGAAAAAAGTTTTTCCTGGTAGAAATACAAAAAAAAAAAAAAAGAGGATTTTTTTTTTTAGCCAACAAATGGAAATAAATAGACCATTGAACTACCTTGTACATTTGTTTGGCAGATATTCTTGGAACTATTTCTCATAAGTACTAGTTCAATTAGAACACTGATGTATTTTGCAGGGATTTATAATCATAAAATGTCTATCTATAATTTAATATTATAAAATTACACATGGTCCTTAATACTCTTGATGCTCATTTAATTTCCTCTTAGATCATACAAACTACTGAACACTTCCTTTTCTAAGAATGACTAGTTAGAGGATGAATATGATTGCATACATAACAGTAACAAATAAATACCAGGATAAAATATTTTTAATCTTCTATTATTGCTGGTGGATTAAAACAGATATTTTAAATACTTAATCAAAATCTTCAAGGAATTTCCTGTAGTTATTTGCACTCAGTTCATTATAAAGATTCAATAACAGAATGTCATCCTCACAGAGAATTTATACAGTCACAACATTTGTACAGAATAGAATACCAGAGTATTCTATTTTTTATAAGACAGGGACATTCAAATAGACCCTTAACAGTTTGGCTGAATTGAAATTGTTCTAAGAGGAGCCTGATGTTACATCTTCCCATTTAAAAAAAAAGAATTATTTATTTGTTATTTATTTATTTGAAAGGCATAATGACAGAGGGAGGGAGACACACAAACATGCACACACACAGACACATACAGAGAAACCTTTCATTTGTTGATCCATTCACCAAATAGCCACAACATCTGGAACTTGGCAAGGTCAATACCAGGATCCAGGAACACCATCCTGGTTTCCCACATAGATGGCAGAGCCCCAAGTACTTGAATCATCTTCCATTGCCTTCCTAGGTGCATTGGCAGGAAGCTGAAATAGCTAGGACTGGAAACAGCACTCTGATGACTCTGATGTGGGATGCCAGCATCTCAAGCAGCAGCTTAACCCACTGTTCCACAATGCTGGCCCCGCATCATCACCCATTTTAATAATAATTATAACCCAGGAGTTGGCAAAAATAGAAGGATGTCTGAGTTCTTTGGTACATACTTTTGCCAATTTTTGTAAAGATTGATTGATTGATTTAAAAGACAGACTTACGGGGTTGGGGTGACATGAAGAGAGAGAAAGGCAGAGATCTATCTGTTGGCTCACTGCCCAGATGGCTGCAATGGTCAGGAATGGTCCAGGCTAAATCCAGGACCAGGAAACCAGTCTGGTCTCCCCTGTGGGTGGCAGGGGCTCCTGCAGTTGGAGTGTCTTTGGCTGCTGTCCAGTCACATTAGCCATTAGCAGTGAACTAGGTCAGAAGTGGAGCAGCCAGGACTTAAAACTACATTCGTATGTGATGCAATGCACTGTGCCACAACCCCTGCCTGTGATCCAACTTTACAAATCGTATACTTCTAGAAGCATCACTGCCTCCAACTTTTCTCTGTATGGTGTGATTAATGCTTAATAAAATCTGTTGTATTCATGGCCTGTAGTATCTCAGATTTTGTAATAAAAATACGTAAAATTTGTCAGCTCTTACTTTTAATTTGAACTCCCTTTCTAACATGGAATCTTACAGCCACACTCCTAAGGCCTGCCATTTACAAAGTGAGAATGAGAGTCACTTCTATGCTACAACAAAGTGTTGCGCAGTTAGTGTTGTGTTATTGATTGGACTCTTAATGCTTTACATGCATCTATCAAATATCATGCTAACATCAAAGAGGGGTTATGCAAAGAAACATATTAATAAAGTAGAACATGAGACTTGAGTGTGCCATATGGCCTCAGGTGTGTGCATTTTTATGTTAGACTGGAACTTCTTTTTAATTATTCAAACAAAAGGGCATGATTTATTTGACCTATCAGTTGAAGACTCCCACTTCCCATTTCAGAGTACATGAGTTCATTCTCACTCCAGACTCAATTCCAGTTTTTTGCAATTGGACGTCACACTGATGGATCAAGTATTTGGGCTCCTGCCATGCCCATGAGAGACCTGGATTTGGTGTGTCCCAGCCCTGGTTGTTGCATGCACATGGGGAGTGAACCAGCAGACGGGAATTCTCTATCTGACTGTGTCTCTCTGTCTCTCAAATAAGCAAGTTAATTTTTTAAAGATAAAATAACAAAAATACCTTTTTGCATTTTAATACAAGTATTTTATTGGCTAACTGTTTTCCTCTGAACCAGAGAAAACTGAGAAAGAAGACAGAGTCTGGCACATAGCCCATTTCTGACATGGATCTTGAGACTAAAGCTAAAGTTCCTCAACCAAACTCAAAACACATTTTACTCTCTGGTTCATTCTAGTACCAACCCCAGTGAAGGAAGCCCCTCCAGTTTCCCTCTTCAGATGTCAGCCCACTTTAATCCCTGTGGGTAAACTGAATGCAGTGTCTGATGATCCTTAAATCTATTTTTGGGAAGGAGGATTAGAAGTCCAAGATCTCAAGATTCATGCTTCCACAGGGATCAAATCTCCTCAGCATTTTTGCAAGTTTGTCTATTGCTTATGTACACACACACACACACACACACACAGAGATCGCATTCCACACAGCCTTCATATCTCTCTGATCCATCTCACATGACTTCCCTTCCCTTTTTCCTGTCTCTGTACCGCAGGCTTGCATCCTCTTAGACCTGCTCTAATCACAGAACCTCCTCCAATGTCCACTCTTCACACAGTTCACTTTCTTCAGCCACTTTGAAACCTCATGCATTAATTTTCTATCACATTACATATTCATTTTTATGTTATTATGTTTTCTTCCAGTATGATCTCCTAAATGCCTTTACCAAAGAACCATATCTTACAGTCTCTCAGGTATGTCTGGTGAGTCCCAAGCAAGATGTGAACTCTTGCTTTCTTCTGTTCAAGTTTGTAGAGAAGGGAAAGAAGAAATCTCTGAGCTCCTTCCCAACTCTAAACACACACACACACACACACACACACAGAGAGAGAGAGAGAGAGAGAGAGAGACCACAATACACCTATTGCACTCTCCATCAGAAAAATCATATTCCACTACAAAATGTGGGTCACGAGCAAGTGCTTGGAACCCAATGACTTAAGCCATCAACACTAACACCTAGGATCTGCATTAGCAGGAAGATTGAATGAGGAGCTGAAACCAGGCACTCTAATGTTGGATGAAATCATCTTAACTGTTGTGCCAGGGTTCTTTGGAAAAGGCATGTAGGAGATCACACTGGAAAAAGCGTAGTAAGATAAAAATGAAGTGTAATAAGATAAAATAAATAAGACCATTTGACACCTCCACCCTCTTATATATCAAAGCAAACATAAGGAAGAGTAAAAGAAAGAAAAATACCTTAAAATTCCTTTATTTATTCTCAAGGGTTTAATAACAAGATGTATTTATTCATTTGAAAGGCAAAGATAGAGAAAGGGAGAGGGAAAGGGAGGGAGGGAGTGAAGAAGGGAGATATATATATGTATATATAGATAGATAGATATGTGTATATATCTATACACACACACATATATATATATATATATACACAGAGAGAGAGAGAGAGAGAGTCCATCTGCTGGTTCACTCCCCAAAATGGCCACAATGGCCAGGGCTGGGCCAGACCAAAGCCAGGAGACAAGAGTTTCATCCAGGTCTCCCACATGGGTGCAGGAGCCCAAGGAATTGGGCCATCTTCTACTGCTTTCCCAGGCACATTAGCAGGGAGCTGGATTGGAAATGGAGCAGCTGGGACGGGAAGAGGAACCCACAAAGGATGTCAGCTCTGCAGAGAGCAGCTTAACCCCACTGCACCATGTTTTTTTCTTTCTTGAGCTATTTTCAGTGTTTCTGTGTTTTTTTATTAGTTTATTTTATTTTTTTCAAAATCCATCCAGCACAAGACATTTCAATCCTGAAGGAGTTCTTTTCTCAGTTTTTAAGACCTTACTCTGAAACTTTACACTTCACTTATTATCGATGTTCTAGAATCCCAATCCCAATGTGTGTTTTCCAATTTTTTAATTTGTTTATGCCCTGAACCACAGATAGAGAGGAAGGAAGACACAGTCACTGCCATTTCCCTGTTTGATGTTGACTCACCCTTACTTGGCTGTCTTAGCTAAGTTTTTTGTGTATTCCCCAAGTCTCTTAGGTTTCATGGAGTACCTTCTCTTGACTGTTTCCTGCATGAGCAAAACTTTTGTCCAATTCCCAATTTCCCTGTTCATTAGAGCTAGACAGTTCTTAGGATTTCTTCTGCATGAACAAAACAGGAACATAAGAAAATAAGGCTACTCCGTCTTTAATCAAAGAATGTGCTGATCATCTTCACTCTTCGTTTTCTATCATTTCCTCAAATTGAAAGGTGATAACTTTCCAATTTTCTTTAATTTTTACTTCTTCTAGATGCTTCTTCACTTTCCTAACCAGGAACAATGTACAACCAAGTTAATTTATAATTTCATGAATATCTACCCTAGAGAAAGATACTTCTGCAATATCAAAACATATTTACCTCTCCAAAATGGTGTGGGAGTGAGCTTGGTGGCAGAGGGCAGTAAGCCATTGCTTGGAATGTCTGCATCCCATATCAGAGCATCACTTAAGTTTGGCTACTTTGAGCTTCTGATCCAACTTCCTCTTAATGAATCTGTCAGGCAATGAAAGCCCAAGCACTTGGGTTCCTGCCATTCACCTGGGGTACCTAGATTGAGTTCCTGGCTCCTGGTTTGGACCTGGCCAAGCCTTAGCTGTTGAGAGCTATTATCTCTCCCTCTCTGCCACTCTGCCTTTCAAATAAGTGAATAAATAAAACTTTTCAAAAATTTAAAATAATATATAAGGAATGGTTTTCATATATCCCCAGGTCTAGTTAATTGGACAGAATTTTAACAGACCACTAATGTTTGGAAAAAATTCAAACCCAAATTGTTAGCAAAATGGTGCCATCTTATCTGGGGCACCATTTCAAACCCAGGATACCATCTTGGGCTCTGGCCCAGCTGCCACCTTGTACACTAAGTTCAGTCTCCCCAAGACCCAGCCTAGTTACTAAGAGTCAGGAGAACAAATGGCCGAACCGCAAGTGTCAGAGCCATCCCACCCTAACAGGATTCCTTGCTCCCACTTCCCTACCCTCTCAAGGCTGTAACAGGACCTGCTTCCCACATACATTTCCCTTTCCCTTTCGGCCTTCCCGCCCTCTCCCTCCAGCCTGTCGGTTTCCCCTCACCTGGCAATAAACCTTTCCTTTAACTCCGGTGTTTGGTGTGTTCGGTGGTGGCCTTTCACAAATTTAGCTTGTTTTAGTAGAAATTAATGAACAAAACATCCCTGGAATCTATGTAACTGCAAATTTTCTGCATTTTGTGTGACAATAACAAAGCACTGTACTTCAATTGATTTAGGAAGTTATTGAGAGGGGCAATTGAAAAATTAATGTACAATTGGCATCTAGGAGACCCTCTTCTAAGAGGAAAGATGACACCAAGCTGGATGATTCCCTGGGGTGCTGTTTTGATGTCAAGTGCAGCACAGTGGGCCCCGTGTGATTGAGATGCCTCTCCTTCCGGTGAAGAACTGCTCCGGAGCCATTCCATGAACAGCTTCCTGTGGTGCTGTTCTATTACAAAATGCTGTTCTCTTTTCTCACGTGAATTGCTCCTTTGACACTCAAACCCACTGTAATGCAATCTTGATGCAGTGTCCTCTGAGTAACATGATCAGGTTCTGAACTTGACAAGTAGGCTTGCTCCTCTTAGATACATGGCAGCTATGACATTGAACAGTGGCCTGAACTAGTTTCCCTGAAGTCTTAGAAATGACATTAACAAACAGGAAAAATGAATAGTGAACTGTTCTTGTAGATTTTTTTTTCTCCCTGACACTGGTCCAGATATTTCCTCTGCCTCATTTACCAAACACACATCTTTCTCAGCCTCCAGGATTGTTGCTAGGGCACCTTGCCATTTACAGGACATTTGGCTTCTCTGTTTTAATACCTGTGCAAATGTTCAATGAGAGCCAACACTTTGATTTCCCTTAGGGAAGTTATATCTTTAAAAGCTACAAGTTTTGCTTTTAGAATATCAAAAACAATTTTCATTATAGAACTCTGCTTGGAAATGAACAAGATTATTTATGGTATAATTTAGACCTAGATTTATCCTTAAAATTATCTAGTCCTTTCCATAAAAGTATTAAAATGTATTTCTACTCTTTGGCAAAGAAGAAAATATTTAACTTCTCTGACATCAGAATAGGGGCAAATTGATGGTATAGAGTGATATTTTTATAAATATGTATTTTTTTCTTGGTCAGTATATCCCAAGTCAAAACTCTGGGAAGAATATTCTGCAACCAAGTTTGCAGTTTTTTTATCAAATCTAATAAAGTATGAAAATAGTTCAAATATGCATAAACTTTTATAATTTTGCTTATCTACCCAATGTGAAATACACATTTCAAAACATAATACAATACAATTTTGAAAGCAAATAGATGATGTTTGATATGTACTCATATCCAAATTAAATCAGACTTCTTTAATGAACTTGTGGAAAAGTTTGCCATTTTAATTTTATTTAGATTCTGATAATGAATAATCTTTTTCTTAGAGTCAGCCTGTGATTAACCAACTTCTCTTTTCATGCCAAAATCTCATCTTATTAAAAAAATCTTATTAATTGGACATGTATATGGATATATTGTTTACTATGCTTATTCTAACAGTGATATCACATACACTATTTAACTTTATCTAATAATAGCACTTAAGTTAAAGACAGTTCAATTTGGGTCAGCGATGGTGTAGGAGAGTCCAGAGTGACAATGAGATAGGCCAAAGTATTTGCATTATATTACATTACTCCTTAAGCAGTCATTGGAGCAACATATGTGGCTTCCAGCACAAATTCATACTGCAATTATCAATGAAATGCTTCAATAATTTAATTAAAACTATACTAGAATAATATGTAAGTTACAAATGTTATATGAATCAAAGCACAAGTCATCACCATTTTACAAATATTTCAGAACAAACCACACCCATAACTTTTTTGAAGTTTACCAAACACATTAAAACAAATTATTTTAGGTAATGCCAGTACTGTCCCACAAGGAGGGGATTGGAGCTTCTGCAAAGGCTTACATCTTGATTTTCTCATGCTGAATATGTTGAAAAATAAAAACAATGAATGGAAATTGGAAAGCTAAAACATTCCCTTGAAAAATGATCAGGGGATAACGTGGTGGTATAGCGGATAAACTATCACCTGCAATGCCACCATCTCAAGTGGCACCAGTTTGTGTCCCATCTTTTCCACTTCCAATCCACTTCCCTGCTAATGGTCTGGGATAAGCAGGCCCAAGTGCTTGGGACCCTGCCATCCACATGGGTGACCTGGAAGAAGCTTCTGGCTCCTGGAGCTTTGGCCTGGCCCAGCCTTGGTCATTGTAGCCATCTGGGTAATGAACTTATATATGGAAGATCTCTGTCTCTTGCTCTCGGTCTCTTGCTCTCGCTCTCTCTCTCTGTGTGTGTGTGTGTGTGTGTGTACTCCTCTTTCTGTAACTCTTACAAATAAATAAATAAATTTAAAAAAAGGTCTGTCGCTCCCCGTCTTCGTGGAGGAACGACACAAGACCCTGCGTTGTTCTTTCGTCTGTTTGGCCCTCCCCGGGTTTGCTGCTGGTTCTTCCCGGGTTGGCTACTGTCCCTTCCACCTCCGTGGAAGGGCGGTTCCCCCTGCCACATTCCCCACTTCCGCAGGGGAGTGGCACACCGCCGGCCGGCTCTCTCGGGGGCTGCACAGGTGTTCCTTCAGATGTTCCCCTTAGATGTTCCTGGTGAATGCCGTCTCTCTCCTCCTTTATAGTCCTCTTCCGCCAATCCCAACTCTGCTACCCACACGCCGAGTACGCTGCTCTCCTCCAATCAGGAGCAGGATCAGCTCCTGGAGGTCATCACTCAAGTTGGCAAGAGGCAGCTGTGTAGAAGCTGTTTTCTCCTCTCCCAGCGCCATATTGTGGGAGAGCAGATGCATAGAATAAGTCTTAATTCCAGTAACTCAGTCCAGTCCGGGTTGCTCCCCACAGATCCCCCTTTCTTTTTATTTTTGGCGTTGATACGCCCCTGTCTTCGGTGCCCCGCAGCACACACTCTGCTCTGCTTGCTGGAGTTGCCCACAGGTGCTTACAAGTCCTATCAATCAGGCAAACCGAATCCGGGTCCTCTCTTTGCCATGTTGTGAGGAGGTTTTTAGGCGCTGATGCGTGCCTGAGTTCGGTGCCCTGCAGCGCATGCTCTGCTCTGCTAGAACTGCATGCAGGTGCTTACAAGCCCTATCAATCAGGCAAACCGAATCCAAGCCCTCTCATTGCTGTATTGTGGGGAGACTTATTGGTGTTAATTCGTGCCTGTCTTCGGTGACCTGCGGCGCATAAGCTGCTAGCCGCCCGCAGGTACTCACCACCTCCCTAATCAGGCAGACCAAATCCAAGCTCTCTCATTGCCATGTTATGGGGAGGCCTTATTTTTCTCTATTTCCCTATCTCCGGGCATTCCTATTTCTCCTATTTTACTTCTATCTACCAGCATTCCTATTTCTCTCATTTTACTTCTAAACTTCTGTTTCTCTTATCCCTGCGGCTTCCTGGCGCCCGCCCCGAGGCTGCTTCTCGGCGGCTTCCCGGCTCTGAGCCGCTTCAGCCTGCGCTTCTCCCATCTGCGCAGCTTCCCGGCTTTGCGCGGCTTGGCTTCGCGCGCTCCGCGGTCTCCACGCCCTTCGCGTCCGCACCACGGCCTCGCGCCAGCCCCACGTTCCCTATCTATTCACGCCCCGTGCTCTCTCTGCACACGGCTGCTTCCGCGAGTCACACAGCCCCAGCTCACGTTTCCGCCACTAGTATTCAATCTAAGTTCCCCGGGCTAACCTGGCGAATTCAACCTAGCTCACACGTCTGCGCCTTTCGGTCTGGCTTCCCGTCCTTTGCTCCCCGGGCTAATCTGACAGATTCCAACCTGGCGGCCCACGTCTCTGCCTCTGGTTCCAGATTTTCGCCTTTTGCCCCCCGGGCTGACTTAAAGAATTCCAAACTGGCTTACGTCTCCGCCTCGGCCTGCCCCCCGCGGCTTCAATTTCCCTAACATTTTTCTCTACCCGGTATGTTTCCCTAAGTTTTCTTCCAACAATATTCCTCCCTCATTTCTCCTGGCTTCTCCCCACAGTCCGCATCCGAGTCTGTTTGTTCTAGCTTTCACTTTCGCTTTCGACCTTAGAGATTTCTCCCAGCTTCCCCCCGTAGTCCGTATCTGAGTCTATGCCTAGGCTTTCAATAGCTCCTTCCGGCACCTTTTTCATCCGGCTTTTCCCTAGGCTGTTTGCTAGTCTCTCTCTCCGGTATTTTTCCACTTCTTCCCGTTTCTTCCCTCCTAAGTTTCCTATCCGAGTCACGGCACCATTATGTCGCTCCCCCTCTTCGTGGAGGAGCGACACTAAGCCCTGCCTAGGCTTCATATCCGAGTCACGGCACCATTATGTCGCTCCCCCTCTTCGTGGAGGAGCGACACTAAGCCCTGTCTAGGCTTCATATCCGAGTCATGGCACCATTATGTCGCTCCCCGTCTTCGTGGAGGAACGACACAAGACCCTGCGTTGTTCTTTCGTCTGTTTGGCCCTCCCCGGGTTTGCTGCTGGTTCTTCCCCGGTTGGCTACTGTCCCTTCCACCTCCGTAGAAGGGCGGTTCCCCCTGCCACATTCCCCACTTCCGCAGGGGAGCGGCACACCGCCGGCCGGCTCTCTCGGGGGCTGCACAGGTGTTCCTTCAGATGTTCCCCTTAGATGTTCCTGGTGAATGCCGTCTCTCTCCTCCTTTATAGTCCTCTTCCGCCAATCCCAACTCGGCTGCCCACACGCCGAGTACGCTGCTCTCCTCCAATCAGGAGCAGGATCAGCTCCTGGAGGTCATCACTCAAGTTGGCAAGAGGCAGCTGCGTAGAAGCTGTTTTCTCCTCTCCCAGCGCCATATTGTGGGAGAGCAGATGCATAGAATAAGTCTTAATTCCAGTAACTCAGTCCAGTCCGGGTTGCTCCCCACAAAGGTCCAATTGGAATATAGAGATCTGGGTAGAAGAGCATGTGTGCTTATCAACTGAAAATGCCCTGAACGTGGGAGGATACATGCTATGCACATGTGGGACATGAGTTTCTGAGAGGAAGGAGGGAGGAGTGGTGTTCACACCACTGAACAGAGTTAGCATTCAAAACATGAGTCCTGTCACAGAAAGGTAAGGATCAAGCATCTTCTAAATGAGTAGACAATGTTATGTTGCGCATTTTAAAAATGTAAAAATTATACCTTAAAGGTAGTTACTATTTTGTTTGGGTCACATAGTAAGTAGAAAGAGTAAGATTCAAATCAAGTTTTTTCCCTGATCCAAATAAAAACATCACTAAAAACTAAGCTATTCTCTCCTCTAATACACGAATCATGTTTAAAAGACATCTGTACAGCCATAGGATTGTTTAGATGTGGTGAACCCTATAAGAAGGCGCCAGATATAGCTTCTTTGTTGCATAAACTTACAGTCATGGAAGAGGTGAAGGATTAGGAAAGTACATTGAGTTTATGCAGCTATGAATTCTTAAAGAATAACAGCTCATAGAATTCCCCATGCTCTGAACCTCCCTTAAATTTATACACTGAACTTCGATAAACAGGAATCCCAACCAGAGTGTTAGCTTTCTGCCAACTAAAGTCTCAAAAAACTCATGTTTATTTTTGTGTTTTCGCAGAATAATTCACATGATCACTTAAAACAGCATTAAACCAATACATGATCATTTAGAAAGCATTTGAAATAACAATACGTGGTAGGTGGTCTTTTCCTGAAACAAGAACAATATATACTTTGATCTTCCCTACATCCAAACAAAAGCAATAAAATTGTGTTATGGGCTTCAGTCTGTGCTAGATTGTTCACTGTCAGCTGGACCACCTGTTTCCTTTAAGATTTGGGACTGTATTTCCCAGACTCTACTTCCTTATATATATATATTTCAGTTAGTTTGTTACCATCAAGACCGGGAAGCTAAGCAAAGCTGCGACATAGTTGTCAGGAATCAAAATGTCCCAATGCAGCAAGATCCCGAATTCTTCACTAGCTTCCACATCCCTGTCGTGGTGGTTCTGCAACATCATCACGGGACAGGAACTGCCTGCGACTTCCAGCTTACTTTTCTAATTCAGTATGAATGCTGATGTCAGGATGACACTTTCTCCAATTTTACAGCCACAGATTTACAGATATACTACCTAGCACTACATTTAAAATGGAAGTAACTATATCAAGTTCCATACCCACATATTACTTGATGAAGCCTTGTTTTCCTGACTGTAGACTAATAACACAATCTAAGTCAACTTTAGAATAAGCAAAATAGATCTTGAGTTAAAAACAATGAAAAAGTAATGAAAACTGCAGCCTGGAACTCACTCACTATACCTATATAGAGTAACTATTCTAAGGATGTATTTTATGAGAAAGATCATGTTGCTTAATTTAGTGTATGGTTATTTTTCATATCTCATTCTCAGCAATGAACTAAATTCAGTACTTTCAACATGTAAATTAATATCATGTGTGATAATAATTTATTTTTTTAATATTTATTTTTACATTTGAAGATAACTCCTTTCCTTGTGAGTTAGGCAACTTGCATATGGATTGCCATTACACTTCTTAATATTATAGTGGTCTTCCAAAGGAAAATATTTACTTCAAGCCAATGTTAACTTAATATATTTTGAAAAGACCCTCAATAAAGGAATTACTTCTTTCAACATTGATCATATTTTTAAAACATAAAAATCAGTTTAAAAACAGCCTTCTTTGCTCAAAATGTGCTGAGTATGTATTAGAGATTGTGTTTTCAAAAATGAAAATCATACTTTTATTCATAGGTTTATAAAATTAGTTATCTCTTTGTTCTTCTACATACAAATATTCTGAACATTAGTACTAATATGCTTTGGGATAGTTGGTAATATTCAGTCCATCTCAACTATATAACTAATCTAATTTTATTCAGTAAAAGTTAATACCAATTTCAGTTCTAGCTGAAATCACAAACTTTAGAGGGTATCATTAGCCATTACTACTGTGTACTTAATGTTTATTTGAAAGGTAAAAAGGTACTTACTAATCTTGAAGTGGCACTTATTGAGGTGGGCATTTGGTGCAGCAGTTAAAATTCCATTTGGAACACCTGCATCTGGTATCCGAGTGTCTGGTTCAAGCCCTGGCTTCTGTACTTCTGATCCGTCTTCCTGCTAATATATTAAGAAGTTAACAGATGATGGTACAAATACTTGGACCCCTGCCACCTATGTGGGAGACCTGGATGGAATTCTGGGCTTCCTTCTTTGGCCTGGGCCAGCCCATTTTAAAGACACACTTGCTTTTCTTAAGAAAGTTCTTGAACTTTTAAAAACATGAATGTTAACCAGTAGAAAACCTGTTTAACTTTATCCTGAAGATTTTGTTTATAAATCTCTTCACTTTTGTTGACTCATCACTAATAAACAGAAATCAAGCCTAATAGTGGATATTATTTATTTCTTGGTGTTCTTTTGGAAAAAATAATTTTAATAACCAGGATAGAATCCAGTATCAGATGTGCACATAAAGTAATGAACTAATTAGTTAATTTGTACAGTTGATACCTGTTGTTTCAGAATTCTCCTTATATACTACAATTGATTATATTGGTGGTAATAATATTGATATCTTGAGAAATGTACTTAGTACCAAATATTTTGTGTTCAATAAGTCCATGAAAGCCAAACCACAAAACTACCCAATATCTGATAACTGGCACATAGGCTGGTCTTTTGTATCAGAAACCTATTTAGCATGAAAGCAATTTAGTCACATCCTGGGGCTGGTGTTGTGTTACATCGTGTTAAACTGCTGCTTGCAAAGCTGGCATCGTGTCTGAGTGATGGTTCCACTCCCAGCTGCTCTGCTCCAGATCCAGCTTCTTGCTAATGTGCCTGGGAAGGCAGGAGAAGATGACCCAATTACTCAGGCTTCTGCTACCCACATGGAAGACCCAGCTGGAGTTTCAAGTTATTGGCTTTGGCCCATTTGGGGAGTGCACCAGCAAGTGGGAAATCTCTCCCTCTGTCTCTCCCTCTCACTCACTGTAACTCTTTCAAATAAATACAGTAATTTTTTTCTTTAAATTCATATCCTGACACAATTCACCTATTAAAATATGCCTTTTTTATTTTTTATTTAGTAAATATAAATTTTCAAAGTACAGTTAATGGATTACAATGGCTTCCACCCCCCATAATTTCCCTCCCACTCACACCCCTCCCATCTCCCGCTCCCTCTCCCATTCCATTCACATCAAGATTCATTTTCAATTATCTTTATATACAAAAGATTGATGTAGTATATATTAAGTAAAGATTTCATCAGTTTGCACCCACACAGAAACACAAAGTGTAAAATACTGTTTCAGTACTAGTTATGGCATTACTTCACATTGGAAAATACACTAAGGACAGATCCCACATGAGAAGTAAGTACGCAGTGACTCCTGTTGTTAGCTTAACAATTTGACACTCTTGTTTATGGCGTCAGTAATCTCCCTGCCATTTATTTATTTATTTATTTGACAGGCAGAGTGGACAGTGAGAGAGAGAGAGACAGAGAGAAAGGTCTTCCTTCGCCGTTGGTTCACCCTCCAATGGCTGCCATGGCTGGCACGCTGCTACCGGTGCACCGTGCTGATCCAATGGCAGGAGCCAGGTACTTCTCCTGGTCTCCCATGTGGGTGCAGGGCCCAAGTACTTGGGCCATCCTCCACTGCACTCTCTGGCCACAGCAGAGAGCTGGCCTGGAAGAGGGGTAACCGGGACAGAATTCGGCACCCCGACCGGGACTAGAACCCGGTGTGCCAGCGCCGCAAGGCGGAGGATTAGCCTAGTGAGCTGCAGCACTGGCTCTCCCTGCCATTTTTAACACCATTGAGTTTGATAGAGATTTTTTTCTGCTATTTGCAAGATTTCATCCCTTTCTTTTCATTCAAATTGTTTATACTGTGAAATAATGATTAGATAGATTCTGACCAAAAAGTCAAGTCAGCAGATTTTATTCAGTAGTCTACCCAAATTTAGATATTGGCTAGAATTTGAGTACAGGAGACAAATAGAAATTTAATTATATTTACAAATATTATCATATAGTGACTTGAAGATTATATTTAAAAGCTTAATTAAATGAATATTTAAAAGTCTTTATTTCAATTTAGATAGTTAACCAACAACTTTACATTATAAATACCATGGAATATTTATAATACTCCTAGCTTCCAACTGTGAACCAGTGAACTTAACAGACCTGACCTGCTGTGTGTATAGAATTGTATTTTAGAGGTATGATTAAGTAAAAGAATCAATCGCTTTGTTAGGTCTTTCTGTTTAATAGAAATGAGATAGTATACATTCTCTGTGTTATGAGGAAAAATTTTTGAAATGCGAATTAAATGAATATTAGTGTAATAAGAATGATTGCATTTCAAACAAGATGTTTGATAGAAAATGCTAAAAATATCTTCAATTTATAGCTTTTTTATAATTACAAAATGCCATCAACCTCACAGCAATTCAGTGACAGAAGCAATAGAACATTATTTACTCACATTTTGCCAAGAAGAAAAAATTCAGTGAAATTAGACAAATTGTTCAACATCACTGCCATCATGGTGGAGCCAAGATTTTCGTATCATGCTCAGGCTATCTTTAAGACCACACATCCATCCACATGTGCATCGAGAATGCATTAATGATATAAATTGAAGAAATGATAAAACTGTTTAGAAATCTTTTGAATTGCTCATAAGGAAATCATTAAATGAGTTTAAAGTAAATATAAATGAGTGTTCTATTATAAAATGAGAGTCTGTATGTGCTTCTTGCATAGATAGTTACCAGTGCACAGGAAACATAATGTACAGCATAAAATGAGCTTCTCATCTTGGACTCTATTGCTATGAAAGTGCAAACTGAAGCCCCAATGTCTGAGGCAAATGCTGAGTTTCTGGTTTTAAATCCATTTGGTGACACTTCAGAGGCAGGTGGAACTGTGGTTCTCCAGGTATGAAAATTAAATCTAGAATTGATTTAATCTATTTTATTCGGATTTTAAAATGTAGGAAATTATCTCTTTTGACGTTAGGAAGTTGACAACAGGAATCTACAGGTAGTAACTTTTTCGTGAAGGCTGAGTAAGTGAATATGTTGGGTATATGTGGATATAAAATGCCTTTCTAGAAATAAGGTAACTTTCTCATCCTTACTACTCTTGTACAATCATGACTCAATAATTTATGTCCAGTCAATATCTGCTTTCTTTTTTTGTTGTTGTGTTTTTTTTTTTGTTTGTTTTTTTTTCTTGACAGGCAGAGTGGACAGTGAGAGGTGAGAGAGAGAGACAGAGAGAAAGGTCTCCCTTTGCCTTTGGTTCACCCTTCAATGGCTGCCTCAGCCGGCGCACCGCGCTGATCCGATGGCAGGAGCCAGGTACTTATCCTGATCTCCCATGGGGTGCAGGGCCCAAGCACTTGGGCCATCCTCCACTGCACTCCCTGGCCACAGCAGAGAGCTGGCCTGGAAAAGGGGCACCTGGGACAGAATCCGACGCCCCGACTGGGACTAGAACCCCGTGTGCCAGCGCCGCAGGCAGAGGATTAGCCTAGTGAGCTGCAGCGCCGGCCAATATCTGCTTTCATCAACAGGAAAGAAACATCAAAAAGGTGTTCTCTGTCTCCTTCACCCAAAACCATATAGAAAGGGAATATCAGGAAAAGGCCCCCTTTTTTCTGTCAATATTCAATAATTTAACATGGACTCACAAATACCAATTCTGACTAATAAAATCCATTTTACCTATGGAGGTTTTTTTTTTTTTAGATTTTTTGTTTATTTATTTGAGAAATAGAGTTACAAAGAGAGAGAGGGAGAGATGGAGGGAAACGTCTTCCATACGCTGGTTCCCTCCCCAAATGGCCCCAGTGGCTGGAGATGGGCCTATGCAGAGGCAGAAGTTTCATCCAGGTTTCCCACGTGAAAACCAGGCCCCAAACCCTTGGGCCATCTTCCACTGCTTTTTCAGGCCATAAGTAGAGGACTGGATCCGAAAAGGAGCAGCAGGGACACAAACCAGTGCCCATGTGGGATGCCAGCGCTGGAGGCAGAGGCTTAGCCTACTAGACCACAGTGCTGGGCCTACATTGCCAATGTTTTAGAATTGCAAATGACAGTCATAGCACGGCAAGAATGTTCTTCAGATGTAGAATTGCCAAATTAGAATTGCATGCTTAGATTTGTTCTAGAAATCTACAAAAGCTATGTTTTCCTTTTCCTTATTATTTTCTTCAGGCCACCTTCTTCTGAACACAAAGAATTCTTACATGTACACACACATCTCACAAATATTTTAAGATACTTTGATATCTCACCCTCCACCAAAAAGAGCAACATTACTACACCTTCTTCTCCTAGTGTTTCCAAGACTCCGTAACAAGGCCAGAGCACCATTCCTCATTGTTCTGCTTCAGTGGCTTCTGTGATGCTTAGTAGTTACCAAAAACTGTCTGATCTGGCAGCAATCTGCTGTTATAGTGACAGCAGGTGATACCATGCATTCTAAGGGAGCATTTTCAATGTATATCTTCTCAGATAATGTCTGTACCAATTGAATGAATTCAATAATGAAAATTATTAGACATCAGTGAATGATTTAAGAACAAGTTTTATGAGATTTATCATTTACAAGACTATCAAGCTATAGGTTCTCAGTAATAATCATTTATCCCTTATTTTAAAGGTAAGGAAACTGAAATTCATTAAGTTATAATGTATTTTTCTAGAAATATAAATGGTATCCTGTCTAGTCATGGAGTAACACAGAACAAGACCTTGCCCTGACTTTATTTGTGTGGATTACCTGCTAATTTGTTTAGGTCATACATGTTACTTGGCTACAGGAATAATTCATCTCCCCTGACATGTATACACAGTGATTCAGATTACCCCCAAATCTCTCATCACTAGGCGCCACTAAAATGATTTCTTCACAACCATGGAGAATGCACTGTATTATGAACACAGCAAAATCCTATCACATCTATGTTTCCGCAGAGTCTGTTCTTGTATTTAATTTGCTAAATACAGGTGTTTCTACATCCATGACACTCTGCAAGACTTTTTTACAACTTTAATAGGAGATGTGCTTGCTTTCTATTCTGCTCTAATTACAGCTGGAGGAAATTTCCATGGCCCCATGAATCACATGGAGTGGGGATGAACTGCTTTCATTTACCCAAGGAATTTGAAAGTTAAGACAAAGGACCATTAATATTTATATCTCTACTGTCCAGCATCCAACTTGGCACATAGTAGACCTTCATTAAATGCCAACAGAATCAATAAATAAGTAGGCATGTGTCAAAGCCAGCCATTTATATTCTCTATCTGAAGAACTTCTCCCCTTCGTTGTTCTGATTCATTTAATTTTGAAATCGTGTTTCTTGGTTGCTGAATGTCTTCCCTAAGCCAGCCAGTATTGTACCAGGCCAGTTCAGTCTGTTTAAATTTCCAGCAAGTTCAAATGGTAGGATTCCAAACCTCATTCACTTCAATGGGAAAATTTGGTTTGAATTAAAATGGCTTTATGCATTTATTCAACACATATTTCAGTGCCTGATAAGCTCATATGAGGCATGACCAGCTGTCTAAGTGGCATCTGATATTTTATTTCACTGCTCCACATACGTGCATATGTACTTCAGAGATCTCCTGAATCAGTATTCTACCAAGTTATTTTGGCACTTCGTCATTTTTTTATAATTTTTTTGCATATTTGATTGTCTAGCATAACAATGGGCTGCATTTACTCAACTCCCCAACTGTTACTATTTAGACTAATTTCCTATAACATCAGAATGATGAATTACTAAATTGTTGAATGATAACTAAGTGCTTCATAGCTTACAATGTTACCATAAATAAGAATAATTACTTGCTAATTCCAATTTTAACATAAAACCACTTAATCAAGCCCACTTAGATTTTGATGTCACTATGGAATTTCTTAACCCAAGAAGCATCTCCCGTAACACATTTTTAAATGACAAGATATGTTGCATCTATGATCTTTAACTTGCCAGGATAGCATTAGAACTTAATCCAGAGAAACTTCAGATCATAATCCCTTCATTTCAGGAAACAAAAAGTTTAAGAAATTGTAGAACAAGCCAGGCAAGTTTAAAAACATGAAGAAATTAACAACCAGTACCAATTTTCTAAGAGAAAATTAAATTTGTTAAAAAATCAGTGGACATATGGCTTAGAGACATATGGCACATCATTTTTGACTAGACAACCCAGAAAAGGAGAAAAAAATGTGTCAACTCTCAGCTTTCAGGACATTGTTCCTCTAATTTTAATGAAATATAGATGTGTGGAACTAAAATATTTCAGTTTTTTGTCTTTTACTTCACTTATGGTATAAACATTTTTACATAACAAATTTTGGTCAGCCTTTCTTCAAACTCTATTCCCTTCAACAAGGGCAGTGTTCTATACTGAACCTGGCAAAAAATGAGCAGTTTGGATTTTTTCCTTGAGTGGCAGGCTGTAAGCCAGCTGATTCTCTGAGGCCTTGTTTCAAGGTCTTTTAATAAGCAGGAGAAATCCATCTTCACAGGTAACCCACACAGTTCTGTCTTCCCATCTGGAATTATCTGCAAATAATATATATTATCAAGTGCAAAGTGGTTATTTTTCCTTTAGATAAGAAACCTCAGAATATATTCAGACTTGAGGCTAGCCTAGAAATAAATTTAGTCGCATTCTCATTGTAGAAACAGCTTTTTCCCCAAAGATCCACATGTAATAAAGAAGGTAAACCAACCATCCCCATACTTGTAGCGGTAATTCTCAGCAAACAGAAATAGTTTTGAGTCTATAATCAGCTCTCCAACTTTTAGGACCCTTTGTACTTCTGTTCCAAGAAAGTCAGCCTCATACAACTACTGAGAACAATTTTCTAATAAACTTGTTGAGAGTAGCAATTTCACAACTTTCAAGTGACTAAAGGAAATGGAATGGGTTCTCTTTTATTGCACCCCCCCATTGCCCTGTGCAATGAATGTGCCACTACATTTCTGCCTGCTGTCCTGCAGAATGCCTCCTCTTCATCCCCTCTGCTTGTCTAACAATCACTTGTACTTGAAAATCCAAGTAGAATCCCACCCTGGCAGTGAAATTGCATCATTTCTGAAAGATGGTTCCTTTCCGATTTTCCTTTACTCTTTTTGTCTCTATTTTACAAGTAGCACTCTCACAAACATGGTTTGCTTGTTTAATTTTATAATTCTTTGAGCATATATAATTTTTCAGCATTATTTTAAATTGATAACTTCAAAAGGTACATGGAAATGACTATTCTTAAAAATGCATGGATTTCAAAAATATTTGCATTTTTTGAAGTCTCCCCATCATCCTATTTATGGCACAAAATGTAATGTTTTAACATATAAATGGCAATGATCAAATAAAGTGAAACATCACTTCACAAAATTATTATTTTTGTGGTGATAACATTTAAAAACTATTTTTAAAAAAGATTTATTTATTTAAAAGGCAGTGTTACAGAGAAAGAAGGAGAGACAGAGAGAAGTTTTCCATCTACTTTTCACTCCTCAAATGGCTATAATGACCAGAGCTGGGCCAGGCAAAGCCAGGAGGCAGGAATTTTCATCAGTGTACCCCATGTGGGTGCAGTGGCCCAAGCACTTGAGCTATTTTCTTCTGCTTTCCTAAGCACATTAACAGGGAGCTGGATCAGAGTGGAGCAGCCAGTATTGAACTGGTGCTCATATGGGATGCCGGTGTTGTAGGGCACAGTGCCAGCCATAAGATCTACTCTTAGCAATTTCTAAGTGTATATTACATTAATTTTAACTGTACTCACCATGATATGCAGCATATATCTCAAACAATTCCTGCTCTCAAATTGAAATTTTATACCCTTGAATCAAGATTAACACCCCACCCTCTCTCCTCTGTCCCGAGATCCTGGTAACCATCATTCTACTTTCTGTTTCCATAGTTTTACTTTTTATAGATTCCACATACAGTGAAACATGCAGTATGTGTCTTTCTGTGCTTGCTTATTTCACTTAGCATAATGTTTTGCAGGTTCATTCATGTCATTATAAATGATAAGATTTCCCCCTATTTAAAGGCTAAATAGTGTTCCAGTTTGTATGTGTGTACATGTGTGTAGATGTGTATTCATTTTCTTTTGTTTATCCATTGATCCTTTGATGGATACTTGGAATGTTTCTGTATCTTGATAATTGTGAGTAATCCTGGGATGACCATGAGGATGAAAATATCTTCTCTCTTGTATTCTTGTGTATCCTTTCTACAGATCTGCTTCCCTCACTGTATATCAAATCCTGTCCTATTTCTCTTTGTATTCACAGTACTCACAGCAGAGTACATATTAGATTCTAACAAACAATATTTTTCAACAATTTCACCTTGAGACATTACCATATTAAAATTAATAGCAAAGTTCTGAAATCTTATTGCTTAATTTTAAAACTTACACCACTGTTTACTCACTGAGTGATCTTGAACAAATTATTTATAATGTACCTAGGTTTCCTCATCAATTAAATGGATATAATAATCATAAATCAATACAGTTATTATAAGAATGAAATGAGTTAATATATAAATAGTACCTAGTACAATGTGAATGTCTGATTGGAAACTGCTCAATAAAAGAATAGCTTCTGTATGAAGCTGTAAAATATACCAGGCACTGTACTAAGTCCTTCAGATATGTAATCTCATAATCTCCAGGAAAATATGATGAACTAGTATTATCAAAATTTTAAAGATTAAAAAAAGGTGATAAGGGGAGCTTCCAAAATGGCAGAGTAGGGAGGGAGCTTACTGCTCTAGTCCAGGAAATGATAGTTTTGAAAAAAAGTAGAGAGTGCAATCTCAGGGACTAATTAGGGAGAAAATGGCTGAGGAAACTCTATGTAAATTAGAGGGGCACAGTGGACCTATGTGGGGGGGCATGGAAACCCACAACTCAGGACCCCTGCAGCTGAGAGTCTATGCACCAGTGTTGCAGAGTGAGGTGAGACCAGACTACAACAGCCCAAGCCACTGGTGGTAAAGCTGCAGGAAGAGCCTAGAAGGAAACTGGCTTGGAGTCCCATGGGGGATAGTGTACCCGCCAACTAGAGTAAAAAAGGAGGGACGTGTTTCTCTCCGATCACCTTACAAAAGCATCATGTAACAATCCAATAGAGTGGGAGCCATTTTAGACATACGTAAGAGCTGTGCCAGCTCATGTCCATGCCCAGCAACAAGCTGAGAGGAGACTCCTAACTCTGGTGGGCAGAATTAACAGGGTGCTGGGTGCTTGTGACTGTGGGAGGCTTATGTGCCAGGACCATGAAAAAAACTGAGGCTGTGTGGGAGGACTCATGGTGTGGCTGGAACTTTGAGCAGTCACTGTGGGAGACTCCATATTCTCAGGGCTTCCTGGTTACCTGGTGAAGGACAATGCTGAGGACTCTGAGCTTACACTGAGGACTGCACAGATCTTTTGTGTGGTCCTTGGGTCAGAGAGGAGAAATATTATACCCACTGGAGCTAGCACTCAGGCACTGGTCTCCTTGGAGGAAAGGAGCTCAACTGAGTTGAATAAACCTCCCATCTGATAAAAATGCTGGAGTCATTCCCACTGAGACAGGGATACCCACTCTCACCATTGCTATTCAATATTGTACTGGAATTTTAAGCCAGAGCCATTAAGCAAGAAAAAGAAATCAAAGGGGTACAAATTGGGAAGGAAGAAGTCAAACTATCCCTATTTGCAGATGACATGATTCTATATAGACAGGATCCAAAAGAATCCACCAAGAGACTAGTGAAACTCATAGAAGAGTTTGGTAAAGTAGCAGGATATAAAGTCAATACACAGAAATCAACAGCCTTTGTATACGTAGTCAATGCCAAGGCTGAGATTGAGTTCCTAAGATCAATCCCATTCACAATAGCTACCAAAAAAAATTGAATACCTTGGAATTAATTTAACCAAGGATGTTAAAGATCTCTATGATGAGAATTACAAAACATTAAAGAATGAAATAGAAGAAAATACAAAAAAATGGAAAAATCGTCCATGTTCGTGGATTAGAAAAATCAATATCATCAAAATATCCATTCTTCTGAAAGCAATGTACAGATTCAATGTGAAACCAATCAAAATATCAAAAATTTGTCTCAGATCTAGAACAAATGATGCTGAAATTCATATGGAAATAACAGATCTTGAATAGCTAATGCAATCTTACACAACAAAAACAAAGCTGGAGGCATCAAAACATCAGATTTCAAGAAATAGTACAAGGCAATGATAATAAAAAACAGCATGGTACTGGTACATAAACAGATGGATAGACCAATGGAACAGAATAGAAACACCAGAAATCAATCCAAGTATCTACAACCAACTTAAATTTGATCAAGGAGCTAAAACCAATCCCTGGACCAAGGTCAGTCTCTTCAACAAATGGTGCTGGGAAAACTGGATTTCCACATGCAGAAGTATGAAGGACTATTCCTCCCCTAAACCTTACACAAAAATCCACTCAACAGGGATTAAAGATCTAAATCTATGACCCAACACCATCAAATTGTTAGAGAACATTGGGGAAACCCTGCAAGACATTGACACAGGCAAAGGGTTCTTTGAAAAGACCCCAGAGGCATAGGCAGTCAAAACTGAATTTAACAAATGGATTACATCAAATTGAGAAGTTTCTGTACTACAAAAGAAACACTCTGGAAAGTGAAGAGGAAACAAACAGAATGGGAGAAATTATTTACAAACTATAGAACTGATAAAGGATTAATAACCAGAATATACAAGGAGATCAAGAATCTACACAACAAGAAAGCAAACAAACCAGTTAAGAGATGGGTCAAGGACTTAAACAGATATTTTTCAAAAGAGGCAGTTCAAATTACTAACAAACACATGAAAAAATGTTCAGGATCACTAGCCATCAGGGAAATCCAAATCAAAACCACAATGAGGTTTCATTGTGTTAAAATGGCTTTCATATAAAAATCAACAAACAACAAATGCTGGTGATGATGTAGGGAAAAAAGTAAGCTAATCCACTGTTGATGGGAATGTAAACTGGTAAAGCCACTATGGAAGACAGTATGGAGACACCTCAAAAATCTTAATATGCACCTACCATATGACCCAGCCACCGCACTCCAGGGAATTTACTCAAAGGAAATGAAATCAGTAAATAAAAGAGTTATCTGCACCCCTATATTTATTGTGGCTTAATTCACCATAGCTAAGACATGAAATCAACCTAAACGCACATGAACTGAAGACTGGATAAAGGAATTATGGGCTATGTATACTATGGAATACTGCACAGTGGTAAAAAAATTAAATCTGGTCATTTGCAACAAAATGGATGAATCTGGAAAACATCATAAAATAAGGGGGCAAATAGTAGAATAGGGATTATAGTGCAGATATGTTTGGCTACAGGGTGTAGATGTCTTGCTAAAACATCTGAATATGCATTGGGAACTTAACTTTGACATTTGCAGAGCCTTTCACATGATCCTTGTAATGATAATTGCATAGTCAGAAATATTATTATTCTTGTTTACTGATGAGAACATGGATGCCTGGGAAAACTAGCTAGTCTAAGTTGAAACTTAAATAATATATTTCAAAGATGATATTGTGAACCAAGTACAACTGACCTCTCAAGTCACTGGTCTATCCACCATATCAGGTCTGGTGGGGTCTCCATTGCTTGGTATTTTATCGGGGAACACCACTTTCCTATATTTAAGGAAGCATAAGCACCTTCCATCACCCTTGAGAATATTCGCATGTCTTACCTGAATCGGGCAATGTTCCCAACAGCAACTTTTCTTCTCTTAGGTCACAGGAAATCGATCTACCTCCACAGTGTTTCATTTGGCACGTTCTAGAGCTACTTACATAACTGCCCCACTCCCATTCATCTTCATTTTAAAGACTGTCATTTGGGTGTCACAGAAGATCAAAAGCTTTCTGCAAGAATGACTACCTATGTCCCTGAACCCGCACAAATCTCTGGTTTTACAGCCAGAATACCATGCCAGGAGCTAGATTTAATTTCCGACTGCATCAAGCATGCCCGTGTCCTACTTGCAGAATGATTAGATCCAGGAAGGTGGATCTGAAACTAGCAAAATTGTATTTTAAAAATCTGTAAACCACAAACAAGAAGTATGTAAACAAATGCATATTTGATTATTTAGAACTTTGTAAACAAGAAAAGCATTAGAAGTATGTTAAGTAATAATCACGATTCCTAATAACAAAATTGCTTACAGACAAAATGATACTGCATTTATACATTTTTCTTCTATGTAAAATTATTCTGAGAAATTATGAGGGTGCTTCAAAAAGCTTATGGGAAAAATAAATAAAAGACATGCTTATTCTGGTAAAAATTAAAAAAAAAAAAGATTTGTTTGACAGTTGGTATGTCAGAAAGAAGGAGAGATAGTAAGAGAGGAAGGGAGAAATCTTCCTTTCCCTGTTTCATACTGCAAATGGCTACAACACCTAGAGCTGGACCAGACAAAAGCCAGAAGCCAGGAACTCCACTCAGGTCTCCCAAGTGGGCAGTTGAGCCCAAGCACTTTTCTATATTTCACTGTCTTTTCAGGAGAATTAGAAGAAAGCTACATTAGAAGCAGAGCAGGCAGGACTCAAAGCAGAATTTCAATATTAAGTGCTGGTACCACAATGGAAATTTAACCCGGAATACCACAACACCAGCTCCTGGTGCAAAGCACACATTTCCCATGTACTATTTCAAATTTTATATTATTATTCAGCTTTTTAACAATTTCTTCCTGGTTCTTACTATCTTAGTCACTGACAATCTCCAGTATACAGGAATTTATTTATTTATGACTTTATATTTGATATACTGACCTATCCTAAAGTCAGTTTTAATCATTTGGTCAGTCATTAATATTCGATATTATCTCTATGTGTGCATAAGTGATGAAGAAACACTTGCTATGGAAATACAAAGAAAAAGAATACAATGTTCAATACCATCTGTGTGTGTGTGTATGTGTGTGTATAGATAGATAGATAGATAATACAAAAATTCTTGCTTGGAAATGTAAAGAAAGACTAGATTTTCTCTTGTGACTCAATAAAAATATGTGAGGTTATTAAAATCATAAATATGAATTGTGGTTGTTGATCAAACTGTTAGTGGTGGAATTTCTTTCACTTAGATAACTAATTTCTGTGAAGTCCCTTCAGAAACACCAGACAGGGTGCCAATTTCATTGGTATTTGGCACATACACTTCTTTAATTTTTGTGTAAGTGTTGTGCATGCCTTTTCATTTTTTTTTCTCTTTTTACATGTACCCAAGCCAAAGCATTGCATAATGAATGGATTCAGTTAAAAAGTCACCAGGTACAGAACGCATTCCTCACTTGTGTATGCAGCAGTGCCCCTCTGTGGAGACCTTCTGGCCATTGGTATTGCGCGATCAGAGACCTTGTGTACTCGAAAATCCTTGGCCCCCAGACCATCTCCCTCACCCTATTAACCTTATTCCCCATGAAATTGTAGATCCTCTTGAGTTGAATGATAAAACAGGATAAATACCAAACTCTATAACCCAGAATATGTGGCATTTCAAATTAAGCTGAAAATAAACTTTCTATAATCTATATCAATAGAGTTAACTAATCAAACACCACACATTTACAAATCTATTGACCTGAAGTTTAGCCAGGATTCTGGAGCCTATATTTCTCCTTCACAGCTGGGGTTTCTGGAACCGCATGACTTTCCCAGCACTGCTTTTATGTCTGGAATTATTCAGAATAAAGAGAAAAGTATTTGAATAGCTCTAGCATCATGCTTTTGTTAATCTGAGATGTGACATTTGTATACATTCTCAGTGAATACCAGAATCAGACTAGTAAAATCATCATAGTTACTATGGTAAAAAACAGATTTTAATCACAAAGAATTGCAGTAGGGAAAAAGTGACTTCAGTATAGAACAATAATCAATTCCAAATGCAGACATGACAAATCAGGATTTAGAGCCAAAGAGCAGGTTGGGGAGGGGAATTGGAGATGGACAATTACTGAAGGGAGACAAAGGGTATGAATCGGTGGTGGGCCAGAATTCTGGCTAAACTTATGTTTTGAAAAAATAAATTCATTTATTATTTGAAAGTTGGAGTTACACACATACAGAGAGAGAGAGAGAGATTTTCCATTTGTCACTAGAGAAGTTGTGTGATTCTTGTCTTCATGCAAGAAAGAATTCAGGTGTTAAAGAGCAAGGTAGCCAGAATGGAAGGCACAGAGAGAGAGCGCCCAGTCACTCGGACTGCAGGCAAGTGAGGTTACTTGGTTGAATGGAGAGAATACACCTGGAGGGTCAGGCAGAAGGCTCTGTGGAGACCCGAGCATGCAGTCTTTGTTTAGGCTTGTGGCTTACAAGGGATCCTGCCATTTCTCTTCCCCCCTCCTCCTTCTCCTCCTGGACAAAGAGTTTTTTGAGTGTAAATAAGAAAAATGTCCTCCTTAAATTTACTACTCAGTATTATCAGACTGGAGGAGGCCACCCTGGCACCGGCCTAAGAGTGCCTGCCTTGGAGAAAGGATGTTTATCAAGCCAGGTCCCGAGGAGCAAGAATTCTGGGAGCTTTCCTGGAGGTTATCAGGATCTGGGCAGGACTTCGAGGTGTAGATGCTGGGCTGCTTCCAAAGGGGGCTTCTGCAGATGCTGGTTTCCTCAGGCCCCTCTCTCACACAGGCTGATTTCTAACCTCCTGCCTAACACATCCACCGATTCACTCCCTGTTGGCTGCAATGGCCAGAGTTAGGCCAAGCTGAAGTCAGGAGCCAGGAGTGTCTTCCAGTGTCCCACGTGGGTAGCAGGTGCTCAAGCACTTAGGCCATCTTCTGCTGATTTTCCCAGGCCTTTAGCAGGGAACTGAATCAGAAATGGAGCATCCAGGACTGAAACTGGTGTCCACAGGGGATGCTGGCATTGCAAGCAGCAGCTCTACCCACTATGCCACAGTGTCTGCCCCTGGCTAAGCTTTTGAAAGGATGCTTGCTGAAGGCTGGGCAGGGTGGTTATTGGTCAAGGACGAGAAATTTTATCATGTATCAGGAGTGTTTCCTTATTATTTTTTCATAATATGTGGACCGGTTTTCTCTATCTTTCCCCCTAATCTTAAATAAGATACACTATCACTGGAAGGGATAGGGGATAGATATTTCCCGTTAAAATTCCATAACCTAAATATTATCATTAAAGTGGGCAGCAAAGGGTTGAATCACTGTTTGAGTCTCTCAAATCATATATCTGAATGACCGTTGAGTCCCAGCTGCTCTACTTGCCCAGATTTCTATTAATTTGCCTGAGGTAGTATGAGAAGATAGCCCGAGTGCTTGCGTCCATACCACCCACATGGGAGACCAGGATGGAGTTCCCCACTCCCAGCTTCAGCCTGGGCCATCTCTGGCTGTTGAGGGCATCTGGGGAGTAAACCAACAGATGGGAGATTCCTCTGTTTTAAAATAAAAAGATAAATAAATATTTTGTTAAAAATGGACAAGAAGGGCCAATGTCTTGGCATAGCAGGTTAAGCTGCCCTCTGCAATACTGGCATCTCATATGGAGCTGGTTTGTGTCCCAGTTGCTCCACTTCTCCTTATGTGAGATGTGGAAGATTCTCCCAGCTCCTGACTTCAGCCTGGCCCAGCCCTGGCCATTTTGGCTATTTGGAGAGTGTAACTACGCCTTTGAAATAAACTAATCTTTAAAAAAAAAAAAAGTGCAAGAAAAGTAACAGAGAAGTGAGCACTTTAAAATCCTTCGCCTATCCTCTAGATATATTCCTAATTTAAGACTCCGGATACCAACAGGGAAAGAAATCGGCCTAAGAAACAAGAATCTTGGTAAATACTATCAATGTAAAGATAAAATGGCTTTTCTAAAAATTAAAACCGATCCATAGAAATACAATGACAGTTAAACAAAAATATTCTACAATCAGTTCTATAGAAAATATGGGATTTCTCTCACATAGTCATGATAAAAAACTAAAACATAAACTCAATTTTATGAATACCAGACTATATTTGCGGCAGTTTTACCTATGTTTCACAAAAATAATAATACTAATAACAAAGAAATAAGAAGGTTAAGTGAAGATTCCAAAAATAACACCAATTCAATGCTACCACAAGAAATGGGTAAAACAATAGGTCTTTCTAACTCATATCAGTTGCCTACCTTGGACAATTCCATCCATTCAGTGAGAAGCCCATTAGCCTCTGTCCAAACTTGCTCATATTTATTGATTGACTAAAAAGACGAGGTGGTGATTCAGTCAACAACCTTCGACACAAATTCAGACAAATCTTGTGCTCCTCACGATGACAAATTACTCTAGAAAATTAACTGTCGAAAGCATAGCAATATGATGAAGATTGATTATTTGATTCTTGCAACTCTGTGTTAGAGTAACAGCCTCATCTGGACACAGATGGCAGTTATAGGAAAGGAGAGATCAAACCCTCACCTCAGTTGAAGAGAAGATGCATTTTCATGGATAACAAGGGAGATGAGTCTTTTTCCCAGAGAAGGAGCATGTGTTTCACAAGTGCCTCTTCATGATTATCTTTTACAGCCTCAGAAGAGGAAGCTCATATTTTTAAACATTTTGCCACTGCTCTGAAAGAGCCACTTCAAGGCAATTTTAGTCCTTCAGTGCAACTTTTGTAAAAAGTAGAGTTTGAGAAACTTTCCTGCAATTTGTATGTATTTTCCTGATACCATGTCATGATTTTAAGCATTTAAAATTGCATCTCATATTTTCATAAAAGATACAGAAAAGTATAAACTAGATTTAAATTTTCCCCAAAGATTGTAAGTAATAGCTGATAAGCTAAATTCTTTGAGATACTCAAGTCTCTCCCTGAAATTCATATAGGTATATTGAAAGGGATATTAAAAAGTTAAGCAAAAAGATCAGTAAAATTGTTCTTTTGGAGTTTCTGGGGTCTTTTATTTGATTTCATAGAAACTGTTCCCACTGTCAAATACTTTAGAAGATCCTCTTTTATGCAGTAAAAAGCAACTGGAATCTTACTGAAACATCACAACAGCTAAAGCTATTCTAAGGAGATGATTCCCAAGGGAGAATAGGGAAAGAAAAAGTGGATCAAGGTTATTGAAAAAATGCAAAATCTAAACACCTTGTAGGAAGGAGAGTTGCTAGAAGAATCATCGAAGCTAAGAGAAGGGCAGCAGGGTGAGATACGGAAACCATGGCAAATGACAGCTCTGGTAAACATCTGCATTGATACAGCTGAACGGGTGGGGAAGAGCTTCCAAGAGAGGGAAGCAGGGAATTGGCTCTTATTCTTAAGATGCAAACCCTTCCAATGAACAAGCAGGACACTACTGTTGTCCCGTGAAGGTTAAACATTTACCAAAGATGTCAGGTCTTCCCAACTCTAGTCTTTCAGAGAGAAAGAAATGTAGCCATGAGTACCAGGACGCATGGAACTGTGTAGTTAAAATACCTGGATCCCTGACTACCTCTGGGAGATTTATTATCAGGTTATTTTGGCAGAATGTATTATTAACAGATGCTGTGAATATTACGGTGTGTAGCTATTAGAAAACTAACATACTTCATTACTTCCAACAACTTCTTTTATTTTGTCATCATTTCTTATTCAATCAAACAATAAAATGTAGTGAAATATTTTCCCAAACTAGCACGGTCAAAAAAAATCCCATGGTTATATTTACAAACTAGAGAATCTCAGACTTGTTTCCTGGAGATTCGGATTTAGTGTGTCTAAATCAGGGTCTAGTATTTTCAACAGCAGTCTTATGTAAGTCTTATAACTTGGCTTCTCTGGTAAACTGTGGAGCACTGCTAAGGTTTGAGAGTCAGATGTAGCTCTTTGAAATGCCAGCTTCAGGGCTGAGTGGTACAGTGGTTATGGTGCTGCTTAGAGTCTGTGGGTTCGAGTCCCGGCACTACTTCTCATTCCAGTTTCCTGCTAATGCATACCCTAGGAGGCAAGAGATGATGGCTCAAGTGTTTGGTTATCTCCTACCCATGTAGGAGCTCTGGATCGGGTGCTGGCCTTCCTAATTCAGCTTGGTCTAGCTCTGCCTCTTGTGGATGGAAGATCTTTCTCTCTGTCTGCCCCTGTATCTCTGTCACTTGCTCTTTCTCTCTTGCTCTCTCTGTCTCCCTCTCTAACTCTGTGTATTTGTGTGTGTGTGTGTGTGTCTGCCTTTCAAATAAAATTAAAATATATAACAAGTAAAAACACTTTATTTTTTAAGATTTTTATCTTATTTATTTGAAAGGCAGAGTTACAGAGAGGCAGAGGCAGAGAGAGAGAGAAAAAGAGAGAGAGAGAGAAAAAGAGAGAGAGAGAGAGATAGGTCTTCCATCCACTGGTTCACTCCCCAGAAGGTTGCAACTGTCAGAGCTGGGCCATCCAAATCCAGGAGCCGGGAAATTCCTCCAGTCTTCCACGCAGGTGCAGGGGCCCAAGCACTTGGGCCATCTTCTACTGCTTTCCCAAGCCATAGTAGGGAGCTGGATCAGAAGTTGAGCAGCCAGGACTAGAACCAGCACCCATGTGGGATGCAGGCACTCCAGACCAGGACTTTAACCCACTTTGCCACAGTGCTGGCCCCAGTAAAACACTTTAAGATGTACCAACTTCGCTCTGTGTAAAAAAATGTTGTCTGTGTTGGGACAACACTTTCTTGACTTGAAAAAGGAATAATCAAATTATTATATTTAATTGGGTAATTCATACATATTGGGACCATTACCTGATAGTTATAGTAAACCCTTAATAGGTGCCAGCTCTGTAGCATAATGAGTAGAGCCACCACCTGCAATGCATCCCACATGGGCACCAGTTCAAGTCCCGGCTGCTCCACTTCCAATCCAGCTCTCTGCTATGCCCCAGGAAAGCAATAGAAGATGGCTCAAGTGCTTGGGCACCTGAACCTATGTGGGAGATCTGGAAGAAGCTCCTGGCTCCTTGCTTCAGATCAGCCCAGCTCTGGCCACTGCTGCAGCTTGGGGAGTGAACCAGCCGATGAAGACCTCTCTTTCTGCCTCTGCCTCTCTGTAACTCTGTCTTTCAAATCAATAAATAAATCTTTGAAAAAAAAAACACAAAATATCAAATTGAAGTAAGAAATGTTTTAGAAAAATACCCTTAACAAAATGCTATGATGTTTATCATCCTCACTTTTATTATTTTGCTGCTTATGTCATTCATTATCTAGTTTTATGAGACTCTGAATTTCTCCATAGAAACATGCTCTCTATTGCCTCCAAAACGAAAGCATGAGAAACCTAAGTTTCAGTGAAGCCACCAGAGCAGATACTGTCCAAACACCTGCACACTTCTCTACCTAAGTTACAACCAGAAGTAAAAGATGTCTCTGGGTCTGACAATAGTCATATGACAAGTACTCTCCTGCATGGAGATTCATAATGGGGAATTAC